>NC_084758.1:20896253-20931253 GCF_033978785.1 Entelurus aequoreus
GAGTTGTTATTTTGCTGCATTTTTGCACATAAATGTGGGATGGTATGCAGATGCTTGAATTGTGCAAACGTAAACGTGACATGTTCCTTCTTAGAACTTGCTTATCGCGTTCCAAAACAAACCAAAGCATGACCATCATCTTTCTTTTAAGTCTCCTATCAGGGGATTTGGAGCGAGCAGCGTTTCATCTCCAAATAAAAGCTTCTGTTGAGTGGCAGATGATGCGGTTAATTATTGAAGTGGTTTGTAAGGCGGAGACTTTAGAGGATTGTTTCCAGTGTCTGTGTGCATAAAGTGGACTTAAACCTGGCCTGTCACAAATGAACACACTTAAGGCGCATCTAAAAAAGGGTCTTGACCACCCATATTTTGCCTCTGCTGTTCATTTTGCCGCCTCGTTCTGTCGCAATACGGCGGCCGCAACCCGACGTGGCAGCTCGACCTCAAGCCCTCGGCTAGGACATGTGGAGCCTGCCGGCATGTCGCCATCAAAGCACTGACCCGGTCGGAAATCACGCACAACCTATCACTAGACATTAGGGCTGTGAATCTTTGGGCACTGCACGAATCGATTCGATTCTTGGGGGCAAAGATTCGAGTCAGAATTTATTTTCACTTTAAAATACACATTTTTTAAAAATAACATCCCAGCAGGCACAAGACAATAAAACAACGTTGAGAACTTGTTAAATTAGGTCCTTAAGTTGAGCAACTCAAGCCTAACATTGAAACAACATGCTTTTTGACAACCTTGATTTGACCATTGAATTATGGTAATTTCCCAACCAATATTCCATCCATCCATTTTCTACAGCTTGTCCCTTTTGGGGTCGCTGGAGCCTATCTCTCCCAACCCAACCAATGTTCTACAACACAAATACAACAATAAAACAACATGCTTTTTGACAGCGTTTATTCAATGCCAGGTTGTGGCGTTGATTTCACCTTTGAAATTTGGTCATTTCCCAAAGTTGGACATCAACATTGTCTCAATTTACAAATACAACTATTTTGCAACGTTGTTTCAAAGTCAGTTTTAAAGGACATGTATGTATAATCAACATATCAATGTCTTGTGCCTGCTCGGTTGTGCTGGCACCTCATTGTCCAGCACAACTGCACATTTTTGGGAATATTGCCTGTCATTCACAATCCCTTTTTTTTTGCATTCTAATTCATAAATAAATGTTAGCAAAAATCAGCTAACAATGAAGTCCTCTATTTCACTCACAAATCTTCCAATAACTAATACTCCATTTACATTTCGTGACCTGAACATTGACCAAGTACTAGCGATATTGTTATTATAAGCACTAACATTAAGGACCTTTTTTAACGGCGTATTGATAGCTTATTGACTGATTTTTCGCCCCGGAGCTTGTGAAAGTTAATTGTAGATTCTAAATTATGCATCTCACCTGTATAGTAGAAGGTTGTAGCCATAAACCGAGAACTTGGTTCACTATGACAGCCAACATAGACCCGGAGATGATGATCATGATTAATTATTCAGCTAAACAGGAAGATATAAACAACATCAGCCGGCATCCCAGTGAGAGCAGACGTTGTACAGTAATTGTTTTATTATACATTTTGTCTGTTATGAAGTCTGCCATGATTAGTAGTAGTTGTTTAAGAAAAAAGCGAAAGTTGTGATAAGTCTGTGAAATTGATGCACTGCTGTATGCCTAAAATTAGCAAAATACGTAAAGATTATAAGACTACATTACATTTATACTTAGTGTGCAAATAAAACAAGGTTTTTGGATGTTGTTTAGAGTGCTTTACAGACCATTGACTCCATTGTTAGCTGACTTTTTCTAACGTTTATTTATGATTTAGAATGCATTAAAAAAATAAAAACGTGAATAATAGGCAAGACAAATCAAAGAAAGGTGCAATTCCCCTTTAAGACACTGGGAAGTGACGTTTACACAACCTATTGTCACAGGTGGATGGTCTAAGGAAGAAACAAATACATTTTGGTGCAGGTCTAGATAAAAGTGGTGATTCGGATATTATTATAATATTGCCATTCTAGCCCAAGCCCTAAGAATACTTGTGAATAGCGATGACATAATTGTTTAAAGAGAAACAACATTTATTTCAAAAGTATGTGCCACGCGACAACTAAGCCACACAGGCAGTAAGAAATGTATGTTAATTATTTTTTATTGTTATGTTAGTTTATATCTCATTTCACATAAAAAAAATACTCAATTAAAATGCGAAGTAATTATTACTTAGTATAAATACTAATTTTATATTTAATATTTTGAATCAACATATATAAACGATTATTTAAATATAATTAAGACAAAAACAAAAAAAGTACAATGTAACATGTAACAGTGAATAATGCATACATTTTAACAACACAATTCAGCAATTTTGAGGTGTCGGCTTTCTATGGTCATAATATAGTTTTGATGCAGGATTGTTTGGTGGCACAGTACTGAGCTACCTTCTCTTTTCCTACATCATGTGACCTTTAGGTGAGGACGACATATTTTTAAATGTGTTACACAACTATTTCAACCTGCCGCTTTGGCAGAAAAATGTCACGTTTCCTATTGTTAGAAGAGATTATGTCATACTTTGGGGGAATAAATATGACTTCAGTGCGATCCAGCAACACAGATGGCGGCATTAAGTAAAGATAGTGGCTTAAGTGGAATGTTCTCAAATGAAACATCATTCAGCAGACACAAAGTGGTAATAATCTACTTTTTTTTTTAAGCCAGCTTTGTTCCAAATCACTGAAAAAGGCCAACTTTGAATACTGCGCGGAAATCTGTCATTAAAAAAGAGGATTTCTCTTAGAGGACGTGAATGCAGCCGGGCCATAAGAAGTTTGCACGGAGGTTGACGGGTCCGCAGCTAAATGGAGTGAAGGAAATGGACATGGTGATGATGTTTATCACCGGGGAACAGGACATCATTATGCACCTTGTTAAACCCCGCAAGCAATGCCGCATGGATGTAATTACCCATTCAAATGAGTATCCAGTGGCGCCCCCCTCTCTTTTAATTTCTCAAATTAAACTCTCACATAAATATGCCACATTGTGTTTCCTTTCATGGGAATCACCGGACTGTCTCAAGTCCCCAAAGAAGGCATAAATATGCAAATGTTTACCATCGACCACGTAATGATCGGCATTGTTCCCTGGAAAAGGTTTATGAGAAATAAAGTGATGGAAGGTGGTGTGTTTGTGGCCCCTGAGAATGGCCGACATTCACACAGGAGAGGAAAAGGTCAGCTTGCATATTTAAAAACAAAAAACCTCGAGACTTGTTTTGGCCAAGGGAGGGATGGATTTGCAATCTTTGTTTGTGTTGCTGTGTCTGGGGGATGTCAACAGCGATGTGCGCCATAACTCTTGAATATGGCGATATCCAGCTTGGAATTTCTGAGTTTTTCCTTGCCTGGATGTGGGTTTAAATCAGGGGATGTCGTGGTTTGTGAATCCCTTTGAGGCACTGGTGATTAATTTATATAAATAAATTGTGATTGATCGATTGATCCGTACTGTAACTCTATCACTCTGTGATGTCGGATTCTTGTTTTATGTGCTGCATATCCGCATGCTCTGTGTATCATGAGGACTTTTGCTAGTTTGCAACTAGTTGTAATTTTTCCATTAATCTTTTTGGCAACGATAGCAACAAACATTTTATGGTAACTTGATAATGGGCGTTGGATGAAAAAATGTTCATTGTTTAAATGTTTAAATAACCAACTTAGTGATATTGTTGTTAACCAGTAACATTTGGAAACCAACTGTCAGTTACATATTGGTATATTTAGGGAACTAACTTCTGACAATTTACCTTTGGGAACTTTTAGGTACCTTGTTGGGTAACATTTTGGTTAACTTTTGTGAACTAATCATCTGTAACATTGGTGTGGGGGAACAAACTGCCGGTAACATATTGGTACATTTTAGGAACTAACTTTTGGCAACATTTTGGTTACTCACTTTTGGGAACCTTGTTTGAAAACATTTTAGAAACAAACACTTTTGGGAACCTACGGCAACTTAACTTTGTGAACATTTTGGTTACTCACTTTTGGTGACATTGTTGATAACTTTAGTACCTCTGACAACATTTGGTGATTGGTACATTTCGGGAACTTTGTTTGGAAACATTTTGGTTCACTTATGTACGCAAAACTTTACGTAATATATTGGTACATTATGGGAACTAACTTTCAGCAACTTACCTTTGGGGACATTTTGGTTACTTACTTTTGGGAACCTTGTTTGGTAACATTTTGGTTAACTTTTCGAAACTATTATCTGTAACATTGCTGTATTTTGGAACTAACCTTTGGTGTCACTTATGAAATCATTTTGGATACTCATTTGGGGACCTTTGTTTGGAAACATTCTGGTTAACTTATGGGCACAAACTTTTGGTAACATTATGGTACATTCAGGGAACTATTGGCAACTTACTTCTGGGAACATTTTGGTTATTCACTTTTAGCAACCTCGTTTGAAAACATTTTAGTTAACTTTGGGAACTAATCGTCTGTGACATTGGTGTAGTTTGGAACTAATGTTTGGTGTCATTTTTAAGAACATTTTGGCTTCTCACATTTGGGAATATTTTTGGGAAACAATCTGGTTACCTTCTGGGAACAAACTGTCGGTAACTTTTGGCAACTTACCTTTGGCTACTTATTTTTGGTGACATTGTTGATAACTTTAGTACCTCTGATACCATGTGGTGATTGATACATTTTGGGAACTAACTTTTGGCAACTTACCTTGGGGAATATTTTGGTTACTCACTTTTTTGGACATTGTTGATATCTTCAGTAACCTCTTTGGGGTAACTTTTGGGAACTAATGGTCGGTAACAGTATTATAACAGATTTTTCGTATCTCTGTTGGTAACTAAACTTTGGGAACCTTGTTTGGTGAGATTTTGGTGTACTTTTACCATCTGTAGCATATTGGTACATTTTGGGAACTAATTTTAGGCAACATTTTAGTAACGGTACGTCTATCTAGTAACAATGGTAACACACATTAAAATATGCCAACATTATGTTTATTATTTAAAATTGGGCATAACCGTATTGGTAACATTGTTGACGACTACAGTAACTTCTGGAGTAACTTTTGGGAAATAACCGTCGGAAACATTTTGGTGTTTTTTGTGAATTACCTCGTCATAACCTTTGGGAAGTATTTTTTGAATACTTCAGGTAACTAACATTGAATAACATTATTGCTAACTTTTTTTTGTAATTTTTGATCTGATATAGTTTTGATAATTTTTGAAAACATTTTTAATAGTTAACTTTTAGGAAATTTTAGAGGGGATTTTTTGGAAATTTGCTGCATTTTGGATAACTACATTTGAGACAAATTTTGGGACCTACAGTAACTGACATAGGTAACATATTTAATAATCTGTGAACATTTGGTAACTGTATATCATAGACATTTTTGCTGACTCACTTTTTGGAACATTTGGAATAAATGGCAACAATATATAGTTTTGGTAACATTGGAGCACTGAGCTTTTTCACCAAAATAAAATGTTTCCTGGTTCATGAGCAACTTGTCCACAACGTTTCATAGCAATCAGCTTTGTTGTATTTGCGCGATCCTGCTGACAATGTAAAATAATTTCAACAAGTGTCGAGTACAAGGTCAACTTATATTCATTTTGTTTGGTAAACCATGGCTGACTGTGCACTGTTTTCAACAACCTACTGCCACATATATTATTTAATAGGACAATACTTGCCTTCAATGGAGCGTTTCTGGAGCAGCCAGCACTGAAAACATCGGACGGGTGACCTTTCCCGAAGACCTAAAACAAGGAGGTAGCAGGAGGACGTTAGTTAGCATTTCCCACATCCGATTAAATGCCAACTTCTGCATGCATTATCGTAGAATAGTAAGTAGGACGACTTGTCAAACAATTTGCCCGTGGATAGGAGAAAAGCCGACTGCATTGCAGATATGCCAGACTGTGTGCTTTGACACGCTGCTATTAGAACTGTCATCACATTTGGAAGCTGCATGGCGATACAGGAGCTAGAATCATTCTGGCGTCACCTTTTAAAAGCCAGAACGGGGGGGGTTTCAAAGAAAAGACGGGCAATCATCGGCGTACACAAAACGCTGCATTGTTGTTTTGTTTGGCCCAGCGGTGCAGAGGCCACCCTCAATTTAACTGAGAACATTCATACGGCGCTTTTGTTGCAAGACGTAAACCTGGATTTGCATCAAGGGCTAATATGTGGTGACGGGGGGCTGTAGCAGTAGCAGCAGCAGAAATCAGCTGCCTCAGAGACGCACAGCGGCATGGCCGGCAGAGCAGCGGGTTGGCGTAATTGTGCATTGTTCATCCACACAACAGAGGTGGAGCATGTAATGAGCTGGAGCGTTTGCAGCCAGGCAGCCTAATGGACTATGACCCAGCGTGGATGCCTCAGCCCTGCGTGGCTGTCGTCGTCTTGGGCCTTTTCTTTCCTCCCGTTCTCACCCCCATGTTGTCGCCCCGGTCATCCCCTTCCTTTATCTCTCCTATCCTCGCCTTTGTCACCCCCTGTCCTCCCCCACTCCAATTCACATTCATTATTTGTGCAAATCTCCAAGCAGTCCCTCAGAGCAGCTCGCTTGCTGATGTTTTGTTTCGGGGATTTTTTTTAGATTTAGTTTGAAAGTCTCACCTTTTCCAATAAAAAGCTACTTGTAGTAACTCACTCTTGTTAAAAACTGTAGTAACATTTTGTAACATGTTTTGGCAAATTTTGGTAAATCACTTTTAGCTACATATTTGGTAACATTGGACATTTTGTACTAACTTTTGGTAAAAAAAAGTACTGTATATGAAACATTTATAGGTAACTTATATATGGCAACCTTTGTAACATAGTCAGTTTTGGTATTTTACTCTTGGTAACTTGTGGAAACATTTTGGGTAATTTTTGGTGACATTGTAAGTTTGTAGTGAATTATAGTAACTCATTTGTTGTAACAATGGCGTAGGCTACTAACTGTTGATAGCATTGTCCATACATTTGAGATAACCACTTGTTAACATTTTTGGTACCCTTTGGTCCCACACACGACATAACTAAATGTTTTGTAACTTTGACATTTGAATAATTGTTGGAAATACTGTATTGTAAATTTGGGGTGACCTTTGGCAACTTGTGGGTACTCATTTTAGGTAAAATTGTTGGTAAATTTTTTAGGCAACTTTTGGTAACATGTTGAGTAATGTTTGGGGACATTGTAAACATTGGTAACTCCCTTTTGGCAACTTTTGGGTAGGCTACTAACTTTTGATAGCATTGTTTATATATTTTGGATAATCCACTTTTGGGGCGGTATAGCTCGGTTGGTAGAGTGGCCGTGCCAGCAACTTGAGGGTTCCAGGTTCGACCCCCGTTTCTGCCATCCTAGTCACTGCCATTGTGTCCTTGGGCAAGACACTTTACCCACCTGCTCCCAGTGCCACCCACACTGGTTTAAATGTAACTTATAGATATTGGGTTTCACTATGTAAAAGCGCTTTGAGTCACTAGAGAAAAGCGCTATATAAATACAATTCACTTCACTTTTTAAAAATGTTCGTAACTTTTGGTAACAGAGTCATGGGGAAGGCAAAATAATTGTCAAAGGATCTGCGAGAAAAGGTAATTGAACTACATAAAACAGGAAAGGGGTATAAAAAAATATCCAAGGAATTGAGAATGCCAATCAGCAGTGTTCAAATGCTGATTAAGAAGTGGAAAACGAGGGATTCAGGTAGACCATGCAGCCCACTTTTCTTCAAGTGCCTCCTTATTGTGCATCTTGAAACAGCCACACCGCAATTTTTCAGAGAGTCCTGTATTTCAGCTGAAGTTATTTGTGGATTTTTCTTTGCATCTCAAACAATTTTCCTGGCAGTTGTGGCTGAAATCTTTGCTGGTCTACCTGTATCCCTAATTTTCCACTTCTTAACCAGCGTTTGAACACTGCTGATTGGCATTCTCAATTCCTTGGATATCTTTTTTTACCCCTTTCCTGTTTTATGCAGTTCAATGACCTTTTCTCGCAGACAATTACCTTTTCTCGCAGATCCTTTGACAATTGTTTTGCCTTTCCCATGACTCAGAATCCAGAAACATTTGTGCAGCACTGGATGAAAGATGCAATGGTCTGTGAGAAGCCCAGAAACTCACTGACCTTTTATACACACACTTTAATTACAAACAAACAGGTCACAGGTGAAGATTGGAACTTTGATTAGCCATTCAAACCTGTTTGTGTCAACTTTTGTGCATGTTATTAGATCAAAGTCACTGGGGTATGTAAACTTTTGATCAGGGTCATTTGGGTACTTTCTTTTGTCATGTTGATTTAAAAAGAGTAAACACAGTTGTTTGCCAATAAATAGCTTCACACAACCATTAAGCATGAGTGAAAGAAAGGTTTTTGTGTTATCATTCATATTCTCTGAAGAATGGCCAAGAAATCATAAATTATCCCAGGGTATGTAAACTTTTGAGCACAACTGTATGTGAGTGTATTAGTCCCGACAGGGAGGTGCAACACACCCATTCGTTTGATCAGAAAAGGCATTTTTATATATAAATATTTTTAATCAGACTTTTTATGTGTCTGCAAAGATTACACTCCTCTGATATAACATGTACTAAAAACCTCTGCAGACAGACACTTTGTTATTTTTGTTTGTGGATAGATAAAACATTTTGCTCCTGAAATAATAATTAAACGTGTTTTATGCTTTGGTACACAATATTTTACTGTACCTCAAATTCAAACTGCACTTTAGTGTACGTTTATTAACATGAGATACACAATTTGAGTTTTAAAAACTCCACAATCTGGGTCACCGCTTGCCGTTTGCCAAAGCACTGGTGAGAAGCACTGATGTATACAAGTAAATAAACAAGAAATACAATAATTTATATTTTTAGTAAATGTTAACTTGAAATAAAAATCCTATAGTATTCACTACACCACTGATACTTTGTTTGCTGCAAAATGTTTGTGACGACAAGCAAAAAAACAAAACAGAGGGAAAAAAGTTGTCTTTACCCCCACAAAACGTACCGAAAAAAAGAGCAAAACCGTGGCCCCTAAAACCATGTACGAACAGTAGTGTGGGTTACCTGTACTGTTGCACCTTTAGTAAGCACAATTATATATATGAACAAAATGACCGTTGTCACCTCCATCAAACATGGTGAAAATGTCTGTTACAAGATACTGCAGTAGTAAACAGTAGGGATGCAGCCATGAATTGATTAACGTGGACAAGTTGAAAAACGTATTCGGGTGTTACCATTTAGTGGTCAATTGTACGGAATATGTACTGTACTGTGCAATCTACTAATAAAAGTTTCAATCAATCGCTATAATGCATAATCAATGATATGAAAAAAATGAATCGTAATCTTTTTTTTTTCGTTTTTTTTGCCATAACGCCAAGCCTTAATTCGGGGTGAATTTTGTTAACATACTTTTGGAAAATTTTGGGTACTAACTTTTGATAACATTAGTCCATTTTGGATAAGCCACTTGGTAAGTATTTTGGTAACACATTCTAGGTAACATGTCTGGTAACTTGTAGAAACAATTTTTGGTGACAATGTACATTTTGGTAACTCACTGTTGGCAACTTTTGGGTAGGCTATTAACTTTTGATCGCATTGTTCATACATTTTGGATAACCCACTTGCAAACATCGGTGGTAACTTTTGGTAACGCACACTACTTAACTCCAGTTTTTGTAACGTGTATAAATATTGGAATAATTGTTGGTAACAATGTACATGTGGGGTGGTAACTCACTTTTGGCAACTAAAATTGGTTGCAATTTTTGGATCACCCACCTGTTATCATTGTTGGTAAGTTAAGTTAAGTTAAGTTAAAGTACCAATGATTGTCACACACACACTAGGTGTGGTGAAATTATTCTCTGCATTTGACCCATCCTCTTGTTCACCCCCTGGGAGGTGAGGGGAGCAGTGGGCAGCAGCGGTGGCGCGCCCGGGAATCATTTTTGGTGATTTAACCCCCAATTCCAACCCTTGACGCTGAGTGCCAAGCAGGGAGGTAATGGGTCCCATTTTTATAGTCTTTGGTGTGACTCGGCCGGGGTTTGAACTCACAACCTACCAGGGCGGACACTCTAACCACTAGGCCACTGAGTAGTGGTAACTCCTCTTGGTAATGTTTTTAGTAACTTCGAAAACATTTTGGATAACTTTTGGTAAAATTGTAAATTCGGGTTATATTTCAACTTTGGGAAATGACAAAAATTTACTTTTCAGCAAAATATCTGGAACATATGCTAACTACATTTTTTTTTAAAAGCAACTAAAAAACAAAAAATTGTTAGGCAAAATTCTTAACTTAGAGTTTTGGTAACTTTTAATTTTCCAACCTTCGGTTAAACTAAGTAATTTTGGGGCTTTTCTCTACCACCCATCCCCCATGTTGTCACCCCATTACCCATTCCTTCTCCTCCGTCGCCATTGTCACCCCCTGTCCTCCCCCGCTCTTATTCACATTCATGATGTGTGAAAAATCTCCTCGCAGTCACTCAAAGCGGCTCATTGATGCCGCGAGATGACATTAAGAATTAAACGGCACAATGACGGCTCCCGGAGAATTTTGCTGATGTTTAGTGTCGGGGATTTGTTGTTTGAAAGTCTCACCTTT
This sequence comes from Entelurus aequoreus, assembly GCF_033978785.1. Taxonomy (NCBI): domain Eukaryota; kingdom Metazoa; phylum Chordata; class Actinopteri; order Syngnathiformes; family Syngnathidae; genus Entelurus; species Entelurus aequoreus. The sequence continues at coordinate 20,906,966 of NC_084758.1, forward strand.
CCATTAAAAAGCGCTTAGCATCTTTTTCTGCATTCACACGCAGTTCGGATATGCAGCGCTTTTTTTTTTTTTTTTCCCTCAGGCTAGTGTTTCTGGGATTATAGGTTTCCCGAAAAGGACCCGTGCATATTATTTACAGCAATTGGCGGCTTGAAGAGGGATAAAGAATCCATTTCTTTGCTTGAGTAATACCAGGTCAAGTTGCTAAGACAGGAATGTGTGCCAGGAATAGATGATATCGTTTCTGGGCTCAGGACCCACAGAGGATGAAAACCCCACTAATGATAATAGTTATGCCTGCCATGCCTCAGAATTGATAATGACTCCGCCTCCTCCTTGTGCTCTGCATTAGGAAATAATAATGGAGCACAATAAGGCCGCCGGGATTTTTGACTCTCCCCTCACGTCTGACACATTTGACACAGCGCTGCCCAGTCGGCCCGACTTAATGAAGGAAAAGCACTTGGCCTCGCTAAGGCGGCTTCAAGTAGCGAGTTCTTTTCCACGCTAACTTCTTTAGTTCTGCTCTTGTGCAGACCTGGGAGGCGCACCGCCTTCATTGTTAGCGTGTGAATACGCTGCAACTCTGCTTAGAATATCTGTGCTTTAATAATGGAGCAGGAAGGTCACAGCGGGGTTGCGTTCACTGGCTCTCATCCAGTGTGAGGTGTCCAAACTTGATGCAGGCTTAAACTACACATCTTTAGTTACAATGTTACAATGTTGACACAGCACAGCATTATAACCGTGTAAATATCGCAAATATCAATTCTTAATACCTTTTTTAGTAGCATCTGGTGACATTTTTGGAAACATCTGGCAACATTTTTGGTAACATCTGGTAACATTGTACGCAACTACAGTGACATGTTTGGCATTGTCTAGTATCATTGTTGGTGAGTACGGTAACAGACGGTAACATTTTTGGCAACTACAGTAACTGACGGTAACTTGTTTGGCAATTACAGTAACCAATGGTAATATTTTTGGTAACTTTAAGTATTATTGTAGGCAACTACAGTAACTAATGGTAACATACTTGTTATTGTTTGGTAACATTGTTGGTAATTACCATAACCTATGATAACATTTCTGGTAACTTTTGGTATCATTATTTGTGACTACAGTAACCTATGGTAGTGTTTTTGTATGACTGTTGGTAACTACAGTTACCTATGAAAACATTGTTGGTATTACTGTTGGTAAGTACAGTAACCTATGGTAACTTTTGGTAGTATTGTTGGTAACTACAATAACTTATGGCAACATTTTTAGTAACTTTTAGTAACTCACTTTTGGGTACATTTTGGGTGATATTTGTTAACTGACTTGTGGTAAGACTGTTAAACTTTTTGAAACATTGTTGGTACAATTTAGGTAACTTTTAGTAACTCACTTTTGTTAACTACTATGCTAACTCTTGGGAACAGACTTGGTATCTGGTTGGTTTGGGTGTAACTAACGTTTGGTAACATGTTTGGCAAACATGGTGACAACCATTTTTGGGAACACAAATTTAGGAAAGGTTTATGGGACCTAACTTGAGTAAAATGTTTTGTAACTCTGGTAAATATTTGTTGTCATCATTCCTTCAAACTGGCAACATTTGTGTTAAGTTTTGGTCTAAGGGATAGACAGATGGATAGGAGTAATGATCCTTTCCACTAACATCCACCCATCCATCCATTTTCTACCGCTCATCCCTTTCGGGGTCTTGGGGGGTGCTGGCGCCTATCTCAGCTACAATCGGGCGGAAGGTGGGGTACACCCTGGACAAGTCACCCCTTAATCACAGGACCAACACAGATAGACAGACAACATTCACACTCACATTCACACACTAGGGGCAATTTTAGTGTTGCCAATCAACCTATCCCCAGGTGCATGTCTTTGGAGGTGGGAGGAAGCCGGAGTACCCGGAGGGAACCCACGCAGTCACGGGGAGAACATGCAAACTCCACACAGAAAGATCCCAGGACCTTCGTATTATGAGGCAGACGCACTAACCCCTCTTCCACCGTGCTGCCCACTAACATTGATTGTCTATTTCACAGAGAAACTACCTGTACTGGAATTATGTTTTATAGCAATGTTTGTGGGAGTGTTTTGTATTTTTGTAAGTAGACCAGGGCTGCTCTCAGCAGAAGTTAGTTGTGTGTCACTATTTAATTCACAAATCCCGGTGTTGCGTGGTAGAATTATAAACATGTTATTATCCGAATTCACGTGTAGCTGCTTACTGCTTTTTTTCTGTTCCCAAGCGCGATGGGGCAGGGCTGGACATGCTCGTGTGGCGTTCGGACTTTTTGATTTGTACGCTACTCACTGGTGATTATTTGAGCCGATAAGCTGCGGATTTGGCCTTGTTTTTGCAACAGGAAGCAGTGTCAACGGGGCTGAGGATCTTGTGCGGCGCTAAGCCGGGTTGGCAGGGAGAACCAGGTATACTGCATGGAAGACACGTCGGCTGAAGAGGACGGGAAGGGAATTAGAGAGGTCAAAAAGTGTTTGGCTGCTGTCGTCGCGAGCATGACGGCCCGCTGGCTGAGTGAGAGCATTTTTCTAATTATAGCCCTTCCATCAGTCGCCTTGTTTGGACGCCAGCTTGCATGAGCAACTGCGGAAAGTGGACTTTTTCGGTTTAATTTGGAGGACTAGCTCTAATCCAGACTAAATCGCTCAAGGATGAAGCCCTCCCCCGTCCCTCCGTCGGATTATTGGAGTGTCTTTAAAAGGATAAGGGCCCGCTTATCACCACTTCCCTCAACACTTGTTTGGGATTTAAAAGATGTAGGCGGAGATGAGGGGGGATGGGTTGGCGTCGCCCGATGCGGCCTGGGCGGAGATTAGGTTATCTGACGAATGAGATCAATGCTGATCACAATTTGCCTTTTTTTTTTTTTTTTTTTGTACTTTGTTAGACATAAAGGCGTATGATTCAACTCCCGCCTAATGCCAGTTTCATTCAGCCCAGGGGTGTCAAACTCATTTTAGCTCAGGGACCGCATGGAAGAAAATGTATTCCCACGTGGGCCGGACAGGTAAAATCATGACATAATAACTTGAAAATACAACTACAACAACTTTTGTTTTTTGTTTAACTTCAACCCGAAATAGAACAAGCGCATTCTGAAAATGTAACCATCACAAATAATTCCTTGACAAAACACTTCAAGTTACCGTAGTGGAAAATTCTGAAGAAAACAATCGGTGCCATTTCAAACACAATGAATTTAGACTTACCGTATTTTTTGGACTATAAGTCGCAGTTTTTTTCATAGTTTGGCCGGGGGTGCGACTTATACTCAGGAGCGACTTATGTGTGCAATTATTAACACATTACCGCAAAATATCAAATAATATTATTTAGCTCATTCACGTAAGAGACTAGACGTATAAGATTTCATGGGATTTAGCGATTAGGAGTGACAGATTGTTTGGTAAACGAAAAGCATGTTCTATATGTTATAGTTATTTGAATGACTCTTAACATAATATGTTACGTTAACATACCAGGCACGTTCTCAGTTGGTTATTTATGCCTCATATAACGTACACTTATTCAGCCCGTTGTTCACTATTCTTTATTTATTTTAAATTGCCTTTCAAATGTCTATTCTTGGTGTTGGGTTTTATCAAATACATTTCCCCAAAAAATGTGACTTATACTCCAGTGTGACTTATATATGTTTTTTTTTCTCCTTCTTTATTATGCATTTTCGGCCGGTGCGATTTATACTCCGGAAAATACGTTAATCTCAGCGTATCTACAAAGCAATTCAACTATATGTCAGAGCCCATCTAGGATTGAACAAAACACAAAATAAAGCATCAATAAAAACTCTTCTATGCATTAACTATCTAATTTGTCATTTCCACATATTAATCCTGTGCCAACTCAACAAACCATGCAAACGGAGATAGAAACTATTCAAGAGGGTTGAGGCGTCACTGTGTATCGATAGAAAAATAAAAGCTGTGAAATGTGTGAACAATTTAAACAAAACAAAAAGAGAAACTTAAGACTGACAATATTGCAGTAAATCACACTGTTCACTTTCTTCAAATTTGCACAGAAGAAATTTTTACAGAACTATATTAAAAAAAATGCTGTTATAGGTGACAACATGTACTATTGTACATTGTGCAGCCCTTTGAGACACTCGTGATTTAGTGCTATATAAATAAACTTTGATTGATTAATACTAGAGATGTCCGATAATGGATTGTTTGCCGATATCCGATATTGTCCAACTCTTAATTACCAATTCCGATATCAACCGATACCGATATATACAGTCGTGGAATTAACACATTATTATGCCTAATTGTGTTGTGATGCCCCGCTGGATGCATTAAACAATGTAACAAGGTTTTCCAAAATACATCAACTCAAGTTATGGTAAAAAATGCCAACATGGCACTGCCATATTTATTATTGAAGTCACAAAATGCATTTTTAACAATGTTAAAGTTGTTTATACAGCAACTCTGTGTGACCTGTATGGCTGTTGACCAAGTATGCCTTGCATTCACTTGTGTGTGTGAAAAGCCGTAGATATTATGTGATTGGGCCGGCACGCAAAGGCAGTGCCATAAAGGTCTACTTCAGTGTACCACTCCGTACAGCAGCGTTTTAAAAAGTCATACATTTTACTTTTTGAAACCGATACCGATAATTTCCGATATTACATTTTAAAGCATTTATCGGCCGATAATATCGGCAGTCCGATGATATCGGACATCTCTAATTAATACTATTATTAAATACAATTTGCAATTCCGCTGACCTGAAACTGAGTATCCAAACCATGACTTATCAGGTTAAATTATACAAAATTAGCAAAAAAAAGTTAGCATTAAAATGCTAGCAGGCTAACATTGTCACACGTATGCTAACAGTTAACATGCGTAAGCATACGTACTTGACGGCTCTTTGATTACAAAAAAACATGATTCTTAGGTTTAAACATGCACAATTAGCAAAAAAAAAGCTAGCTAGGTTCTCACAAATGTGCTAATAGTTAACGTGCTTTAGCACAGAGTATAACAAACCATGATTTCCAGGTTTCTGTCCGAGTTTGGCGAGCGTTGCTTGCAGTACGACTCCAAGGGTGCAAAGATGGCAGGCGGAATGCAAGTAAAACTAATTTAATTGTCCAAGGAAGCAGGGGACAGACAAAACCGCACACCAAACAACCGTCTACAAAGTACAACGATCCAGCCCTGTGTGCAGGGCAGGTTGGCTTATAAAGAAGCCTGAATGGCAACAGGTAACAGGTGTGCCTCGAGTGCCAATCAGAAACAGGTAAAGAAGGACAGTGGTGCAGTGACAGTAAACAGACACCAAAATAAGAGCGCTGGACAGGAAAAAACAAAAAACACAGGAAAACACAAACATAATCAAACTGTCAGTAGCAGGCCTGACAACAACAGTACGAATAAAAAAAGGGCAAAAAAGTAATGCATCGACAAAAAGCTGACATTTTGATACTAATAAATATTAATAGTGTCAACAAAACGGGATCTGCAGACCGCAATTTGGACACCCCTGTGTTAATATTATGTTTTTTGCATGGAAAGGTGGTTCTCAAGTGTAAAAGACACGCAATTGTATGCAATACATGCAATTTCATTTCAAATTTTCGGGACATTTTTAGATCCCAAATACACAAAAACACATACCAACACTTAAGAAAAGTTGATTCTGCATATATGTATCTTTTAAAATTTAAATCAGACTTATTTGTGCGCTTATACCGTATTTTTCGGAGTATAAGTCGCTCTGGAGTATAAGTCGCACCGGCCCAAAATGCATAATAAAGAAGGAAAAAAACATAAGTCGCACTGGAGTATAGGTCGCATTTTTTGGGGATTATTTGACAAAACCCAACACCAAGAATAGACATTTGAAAGGTAATTTAAAATACATAAAGAATAGTGAACAACAGGCTGAATAAGTGTACGTTATATGAGGCATAAATAACCAACTGAGAACATGCCTGGTATGTTAACGTAACATATTATGGTAAGAGTCATTCAAATAACTATAACATATAGAACAGGCTATACGTTTACCAAACAATCTGTCATTCCTAATCGCTAAATCCCATGAAATCTTATACGTCTAGTCTCTTACGTGAATGAGCTAAATAATATTATTTGATATTTTACGGTAATGTGTTAATAATTTCACACATAAGTCGCTCCTGAGTATAAGTGGCACCCCCGGCCAAACTATGAAAAAAACTGCGACTTATAGTCCGAAAAATACGGTAATTGTGAAAAACTACACTGTGGCACATTTGAATACAGTGTATTGGAAAGGAGCATGGTAAGATTTAGAAATGTTGCCGGAAGAGGGTGGGTGTAAATATTTAATTAATTCTACTTGTACAAGTCAGAATTTGGAAAAGGTCCCGCCACGTTGACCTCCGCATGTGTGCACTGAACCCGTGCAGTGAGCCCAGCGTGAGCTCACTGAAGCCTCACCAGCACCCGGACTACACATTGATTGACACACTTTTGGACCGGTCGCGCACGACTTCCGGTTTCTGCTACAATGCTGTATGAGAAGCATGATATTGCATCTCTAAAGATGGCAATAGGCAGCACATTCATCAGTTCCAGGGTCAAACTGCCGCCTCAAAGCAATGTTTTCTGTAAAGTGTTGACACTATTAAATGTATCAATTTAAAAAGAGTATGTTTAGTGATTAACATGCTTATACCTTGAAGGAGATCATTTTCACCTAATTTCTAGAATATTGAATCAATCACAACAGTATATCCAAACCTTTCTTGTCTGGGCAAGTAGTTTTGATCCGACATGAACTGATGAAGTTTTCACAAATTATGCTTTGAGACGATATATTTAAAAAAAATGTACATCACAGTTTAGAATTTCTAATCACAGTAAATGACTTGCTTAATGAATTAGAATTTTAGTATTTAATTTCAATACAACTTTAAAAAAAAAATCTTACTATTTTGACACAAATTAAATTTGTCGAAATGTCATACACAAACATTTTGTAAATGTTTTACTTCAATTTATCTGCTCAAAACTCAAAACTGTTTTTCCTAAAGTCCCGTCAAAATGTGCCACCGAGCATGTAAAGCAATTCAATGCCGTATAAATACAATGACCAGATATTAAAAAAGCTCTTTTCACTTGAAAACTAAAATTTAATTTTGCTTACATTCTGTAAAATATTTGTTTGCATTGTTATTGTGAAATTATTGTTATTGATGGCTAAGGATATGTTTGATGTGCCTCACAAATCATAATAAGAAAAAAAGATTTCCTTGGTTATCACACTTTCCCTCATTAGAAAACTAGTCATGGTAAATAGACACATGTGATGACAACAGTTGGAAGGGAAATATCTTATTGTGAAGGAAGTGGTGACATCACAAAAATTACACTGCAAGAAATAGCTGACAAAGATAGAGATACAAAGACTAGGTTTAAGGAAAAAAGTTAAATGAACTACTTAAATTATCTGTCCATGCAGATTGGTAATTTTACTTGATAAGACATTCTAAATTAAGGTTTGTATATCTAGAAATTAGCAGGACTTTTAAGATAGAAATACTGTACTTTCCTAGCTATAGAGCACACCAATATTTGAGCCAAACCTACCAAATTTTAGAAAAATAAATAAATTACATATATTAACAGCACCGGACGATATGTCGCAGATATATACCGGACAAAACATTGAGTATATTTGTATTTATATATTGGCAGTAAAAGGGATGTTTAAACAAAACATAAGTATTCGTCATGGACCCACTAACTGCGAAAGCTAGCTCTCCAATCAGCTAAACAGACTCAATAACTCCACGCTGACGTTTTGGTGAATTTACCAAACGGAAACCACACAAAAAGAATACCATTGTAAGGTAATAATACTGACACAGACGCTTGTAATTGTGTTAGCATACCAGGTACTGCTAACGACGCAAGCGTCATTATATTACCATAGCACGTACAAATATGCATGAAAACACTCCTATAGATATGACACATGGGACGGTTTAGTAAGTATGATTTGTTTTAGTTATATTGTAAAACTTACAAACGTTTGGGGTGGTGAATGAAGAATCCTTTCGAGCAGCAACGAATAGACAAAACGGGAAAGGCAAGAAACAGGATACTTGATTTCTGATTTCAACCCGTAGCGTCTGCAATGAGAAAACTCGTCCAAAAGATGGCGCCGTAGCACACACATTAACACAACTTTTCAGTGTCTGTCGGTATTTCTTGAATACAAAACAAAGGCCGTTAGCGAATAAAACTCCATAAATTAGCTGTACCGTTTTATAAGACCGCAGAGTTCAAAACATAGCTTATAGTCCGAAAAATATATATAGTATTTTATTCTGAAAACAAGCATTATTCAACTTACAATTTCTAACTTGCATACTCTTTAAACAAGATTTTCTATATAAGGAAAACTAACATTATATTTAAATAATTATTTTCTCAATGTAAAAATGTTTAGACTAAAATTTTAGACAAAACAATTATTCATGCTAAAATGAAGATTATGTTGTAAAGTGAATAACTTACAATAAGTAAATAGCTCCTAAAATTGGGGACATTTCTAGAAATACAATTCTAAACCGTGGCAAGTGGCAAATAATTTGCAGTGCACAAGTCAAAGAAAAAGCAAAACACAAAATGGTGGAGTTAATACCGTATTGTCCGGACTATAAGGCGCACTTAAAATATTTTTTTCCTCAAAACTCGACCATGAGCCTTATAACCCGGTGCGCCTAATGTAAGGAATAATTCTGGTTTTGCTTACCAATCTCAAAGCTATTTTATTTGGTACATGGTGTAATGATAAGTGTGATCAGTAGATGGCAGTCAAACATAAGAGATACGAGTATCTATGATGTCAATATGACTCAAGTAAACAACACCAACATTTTATATGTTCCATTGAAAATATAGAACATTACACACGACGCTCAAAAATCTATCAAAATGTTTTAGTACGACTTTGGTAAGCTATGAAGTCGCACCGCTTGATGTGCTTTAACATACGAGTATTATTATGGTATGTGTATAAGGTAAGACATTATCTGGCGTTTTGTTTCACAATATTATGCAAAAGCTGGTACCTGCTGATCTGTATTTGAGATCTTCATAAATCCTAAAAAATTGCGCGGGTCCACCTTTGTAGTCCGTGCCGACACCGTAGTCGATAATCTTCTTCTTTATCTTCTTGTTATGTGACATTTATCCTCCGCTGTTGCCATTTCTAACATAAAGTAGTGTAAAGTTCTTACTTGTATCTGTCAATTAACTCGCCATGAAAGTGCTAAAACATACCGGTGTAGTTACATTATTCACCCAAAGAACTTTAGTTAGTAGAGAGTTCCGGTCGGACGGTTTTTCACGGGACACACTTGTTGTTTCCAGAGAAGGTGTAAATCTTGCGCCAGGCCGTACCCATATCCACAGCAGGTCTCCAAGGTGAACAGCCTCTGGCATGTTAACATGCCAGAGGCATGAGGTTATTGATTGAAGTAAAGACTGAATGTCATTAAACAGTTAGCTCCATCTTTTGACATTTCTTCCACTCCCGTCGTTGCACGCTACACCGCTACAACAAAGATGACAGGGAGAAGACGCTGCCGAAGGTGAGCCACGTAAATAAGACCGCCCACAAAACGGCGCATCTGGAAGCGACTGTCAGAAAGCAGTTTGAAGATGATCTGTAAAACATAATCTATGCAACATTTTGACCAAATAACCACCATTACATGTTATGTAGACCAGTGGTCCCCAACCTTTTTGTAGCTGCGGACCGGTCAACGCTTGAAAATGTGTCCCACGGACCGGGGGGGCGGGGGGGTGGAGAGTGAAATTAAAAAAAAAATATATATATGTTTTTTTTTTTTTTTCATTAAGAAATACAATCATGTGTGCTTGCGGACTGTATCCCTGCAGACTGTATTGATCTATATTCATATATAATATATATATTGTGTTTTTTATGTTGATTTAATTAAAAAAAAAATTTTTTTTAAAAACTTTTTTTTTTTTTTTTTTTTTTTTTTTTAATTACTTGTGCGGCCCGGTACCAATCGGTGGTTGGGGACCACTGATGTAGACCACAAGGAAGTGTTTTACATTTAGGAAAACAAATAATTATATGTCGACTCCTTTAATTTGCCTTATATATGAAAAAAGATCGAAAATAGACCATTCTCCGGCAGAGCGCCTTATAAACCTATGGTCCGGAAAATACGGTACCTTAAATGTTGATTTTTGTCAGGCTTGGAGGTGTTTTTCCACTCCAAAGTCCAGATTGTACGACCTTAGCAGTGTTCTCGTTTCGAGGTTGCACAGTATTGAAAATGTTACAAAACTGTCATTGGGTACAGTGTAACTTTGGCTGTTTTGACAGTAAATATTGCTTCTAATATTATTCATGCGTGTTCATTTTGCATGGAGAAGAGAAAAATTTGTTTTTTTTTAGTCCCCGTGATAGAAAATAGGCCACCTTCCTGTCTCCTCCCGGTATTGCAACAGTTGAACAGAGGCCAATCTGGCTCATGTCAACATATGTGTTGTTTGAGATATGCAAGTGTGAGGTTGTTGCTTTTTTCATCAGGGTGTGATGGCGACGAGGTGGCAGCGGATTCCTTGCGGATACTAGCTGTAAAACCCTCAGCTCTTATCTTGGGAGGCAGTCTGGGAGTTAGAATGCCTCTAAAAACCACAAGGGGCGGCGGCGGTGCAGAAATAGAAACCGTTTTTTTTCTCCCTCGCTGGTCTCGGCTCATTAACCCGCGCTGACGTTTGGTGAAACAAACCGCCTTTGCATTACCAGTGGGACGGCAGTGTTAGCGTCAACATATTAGGTTGCAGCCAATTAACAGGTGGCGGGAAGGTGCAGCTGCAGGTACAAAGACACACCTTGTGGCGCTGCTGTGTCAAACGGTGGGTTCAAATTACACAACATTGATTGCTGGACTGAGACTATGGGATCCCATTTTGGCATTTGAAAGTGCAAATATGAGCAAGTCCAACATGTGAAAACACCCACTTGAAGGTGAAACTCCAAAAATGTGAATATTGTGCAAAGTTCCTTAATTCCAGCATTTCGGTTTACAAGGTGAAACTATATACAGTATGAGAACGGCTCATAACATGCAAGTCAAGATATTTCAAGACTTCTTTTGATACATTTTGATGATTCTTGTTCACTACTTATGAAATCCTCAAATTGAAAATCTCAGGAAATTTGGTGAAGCCTGATCATCAAAATTATAACAAATAAAGGCTTGGCACAGCTCACTTTGCATGTAATGAGTTTATATCACATTAATTTCACTTTTGAAGTTGAAAAGCTCACATACATGAACTTTTAGACGATAACGTTAATATGGTAACTTTTGTAACCAAATTTACAGCCAAAAACCTCAGAGTCATACAACTTGGTACTTGACACATGCTAACATTAACGTGCTAACCTTTTTCAGCCAATTTTGCAGCCCAATGCCTCAGACTCATAATTTGGCATTTGACACATGCTAACTGTTAACATGCTATAACATTATCATTCTAGCATGCTGACTTGTATTTGTTTTATTTATTTTACAGCTGAACACCTCAGAGTCTTATAACAGCCGAACACAGAGTCATAAAACTTGGTACCCTACCATGAATTAATTTTAACGTGGACCCCGACTTAAACAAATTGAAAAACTTATTGGGGTGTTACCATTTAGTGGTCAATTGTACGGACTATGTACTGTACTGTGCAATCTACTAATAAAAGTTTCAATCAATCAATCAATACCTAACACATGTTAACTGTTAGCATTATAGCATACTAACATTACAATGGTAACTTTTTTAGCCAATTTTACAGCCAAACTTCTCAGGCATACAACTTGGTACTTGACACATGCTAACTTTTAGCATGCTAACATTAGCATTCTAGCATGCTGACTTTTTTTTCCCCCGCCAATTTCACAGCCGAAAACCTGAGTCTTATAACTTGATACCTGACACATTTTAACTGTTAGCATGCTAATGTTAGCATTGTAGCACAATAACACTAACATGGTAACTTTTGTAGCCATTTTTACAGCTGAAATCCTCAGAGTAATACAATATGACACATGCTCACTGTTAACATGCTAACGGAACACTAACATTAATCTGCTAACTTTTTTTTAGCCAATTTTGCAGGGGAACACCTCACACTCAAAACTTGGTACTTGACACATGCCAGCTGATTAATTGAAGATTAACATTCTAGCATGCTGACTTTTAGTCAGTTTTACAGCCGAACACCTCAGTCATATAACTTGGTACCTGACACTTGTTAACAGTTAGCATTCTAACTTTAGCATAGTAACTTTTGCAGCCAATTTCACCACCGAACATCTGAGTCAAAACTTGGTACCCGACACATGTTAACTGTTAGCCTGGTAACTTTTGTAGCCAATTTTATTGCTGAACACCTCAGTCATATAACTTGGTAATAGATACATTCTAACTGTTAGTATGCTAACGTTAGCATTTAAGTTCGGCTTGCAAATTTCAGCCGCTTGCACATTTCAACATTCGCATGCTATTTCTCTCAAAATTGCATAGTCTAGTTTTTTGTGTGTGTAATGTTCTAATCCGTAATGTTTTTATTTTGTCTTGATAATTTCCATTAAAAAGCAACTTTGCGACGAAAGTGTCCGTTTCCACAATTTAGTTAGAAACTCTTTTGTTTAATCAAGATCACAAATGGAGGGAAACGTTTGGCAAAATACCTTAGAGAAATTATCTCTTTTGGCAGAGATAGTAACTGGATTTATCGCTACTAACAATTAAATGGCTTAAAAATGGAGCTCTGAAGGGTGGCAAAGAAAGTGCCCCCCCCCCCCCCCCCCCCTACACTTCTCTTCTTCTCCTATTAGCCATGCAGCCTGCATCCTCTCTAAATAGTTTTGCATGACCTTTGCAACGGTAGCTCTAATTATTAGCACCACATAGGCCCCTGTAAGGCATGCAGCTAATTAGAGTGGATTTATCTGAAGGGACGTCGCCGCCATTCATGGGCATGACTGCGCGGGCTACCGTCAGCGCAGGTGATTTAAACTTGGGGATAAGGTTAATGTGCGTAACACGGTAACGGTAATTAGAATCATAATCGCAGTTTTGATAACAGCGCAGGGCAGATCAGTCACCGGGTTGCCTGTTAACGAGCCGCCGTTGTCGCTGTTATATTGTTTTTTGTTTTTTTTCCATGCCTGTGCTTGAGAGCTGCGTCGCTATAAAAAAAGAGGCGCTGGCCTTTAATACCGGACCTCTTGTCGCTGCATCTCCGAAAGAGTTGTTGCTGCAGAAAGCGGCGTTTTTCAAAGCTTCGACATGAATGGCGACGGGCATCCGAAGCTATCTTTTGGCTGGCGGGCAACTCGTGTAATGAGCCTGAGAGGGTTCCAATTATTCCACTTGTGATCAAAAAGGAGATGGAGATTACTTCTCTTGCCCCTTTTTTCTCCCCTCTCTCGCTCTCTCTCTGACATTTTGCACAGTAACATCTTTTGATAGGCTGTGGCGAGAGAAAGATGATTACTGGAGAGCGTCTGATTGTCTTGAACGGTCAGAAAATAGGACTTTTTTTTTCTGCGTCACGCTCGCTTTTGTGGTTTCCTGTAGGGGCGGGCCAGTGTGAAGAAATGTCAAAGCTCAATGAGCACAAGAATGAACAATCCATCATGTAATGTTTAAGCCTCCAAGCTGATTTTCTGTGCATATCAAAGCACGCACCGTCTGTAGCAACTTCGGCCTCATGATACTTTTGGAGAAATAAGAGCATTTCAACATTCGGAAGAGTTTGCTCTCTGTACCATCTTATGGAACTTCACTCCATTAAGTATTCTGGCATTTGAAAAATGTACTTCATATGTGAGGAATATGTTCTTTTTAGTAGAGATGTCCGATAATATCGGATGGCCAATATTATCGGCCGATAAATGCTTTAAAATGTGATATCGTAAATTAGCGGTATCGGTTTCAAAAAGTAAAATTTATGACTTTTTAAAACGCAGCTGTACGGAGTGGTACACGGACGTAGGGAGAAGTACAGAGCGCCAATAAACCTTGAAGGCACTGCCTTTGCGTGCCGGCCCAATCACATAATATCTACGGCTTTTCACACACACAAGTGAATGCAATGCATACTTGGTCAACAGCCATACAGGTCACACTGAGGGTGGACGTATAAACAACTTTAACACTGTTACCAAAATGTGCCACACTGTGAACCCACACCAAACAAGAATGACAAACACATTTCGGGAGAACATCCACACCGTAACACAACATAAACACAACAGAACAAATACCCACAACCCCTTGCAGCACTAACTCTTCCGGGACGCTACACTATACACCCCCCGCTACCCCCTACCCGAAACCCCGCCCCCCTCAACCTCCTCATGCTCTCTCAGGGAGAGCATGTTCCAAATTCCAAGCTGCTGTTTGGAGGCATGTTAAAAAAAAAAAATGCACTTTGTGACTTCAATAATAAATATGGCATGTTGGCATTTTTTTTCCATAACTTGAGTTGATTTATTTTGTTTAATGCATCCAGCGGGGCATCACAACAAAATTAGGCATAATAATGTGTTCATTCCACGACTGTATACATCGGTATCGGTTGATATCGGAATCGGTAATTAAGAGTTGGACAATATCGGAATATCGGATATCGTCAAAAAAGCCATTATCGGACATCTCTACTTTTTAGGGCTGCGAATCTTTGGGCACCACACGATTCGATTCAATTATTGGGGTAACTATTCAATCCAGATAAAAATCAATACTTTTTAATAACATTTGGTACCAGTCAGTGTTCCTAATAATAGCGTTATATAATAACGGGCGTTACTAACGCCGGTACTTTGACTCGTGGCGGTAATCAAATTACTTTTAGCGATAGCTTGATGTAACGTGGCTCGCTATTTTTGATGTGGTTTTATGCCGACAACAAGACAACGTCATAAGTGCAGGAAATATCTTTTAACAAGCAGCACTGCACTAAAATGAACTTGATATCAAATAGGATGAAGCACCTTCACACTATGACACAGCAGACAACAACGTACGCAATGGGAATATTGAACAACAAAATGATAGAAGTGACAAACTTGCCATCCAAACAATACACCGTTTGTTGACAAGATATGACAGCCATCGAAGCACATTCAATCTCTTTATTAAGCAGAGGTAACACACTCCATCGAAAAGATTCAAAAGAGCTGGCACCAAAGCTAACTGCTAAAGCTTAAAACACAGCTCTGTTGAAACGTGCTGTAATGAAACAACTGGACATGTGTGATGCATTACATTACATTGTATCGTATGCATGTTTGAAATAAACTGAAACTGAACTGAACCCTCCATGACGTCACACGTCACTAGGCAACAGGCCCCGCCTTTCAAAAGCACACTGTGCTCTTACATTAAACCAGGGGTCTCAAACACGCGGCCCGCGGGCCAAATGCGGCCCGTGAGATGTTATTTTGCGGCCCGCACCTTTAATATGAAAATGTTATGTTAGTGCGGCCCGCAAGTTTTATATGAATGGCGCTTGACAGCGTCATACTAGTAAACCCTCCCGATTTTTCCGGGAGACTCCCGAATTTCAGTGCCGCTCCTGTAAATCTCCAGGGGGCAACCATTCTCCCGAATTTCTGCCGATTTTCACCCAGACAACAATATTAAGGGCGTGCCGTGACAGCACTGCCCAGACAACAATATTAAAGGCCTACTGAAATGAATTTTTTTTATTTAAACGGGGATAGCAGATCCATTCTATCTGTCATACTTGATCATTTCGTGATATTGCCATATTTTTGCTGAAAGGATTTAGTAGAGAACATCAACGATAAAGTTAGCAACTTTTGGTCGCTGATAAAAAAAAGCCTTGCCTGTACCGGAAGTAGCGTGACGTCGCAGGTTGAAAGGCTCCTCACATTTCCCCGTTGTTTACACCAGCAGCGAGAGCGATTCGGACCGAGAAAGCGACAATTTCCCCATTAATTTGAGCGAGGATGAAAGATTCGTGGATGAGGAACGTGAGAGTGAAGGACTAGAGTGCAGTGCAGGACGTATCTTTTTTCGCTCTGACCGTAACTTAGGTACAAGCTGGCTCATTGGATTCCACACTTTCTCCTTTTTTTATTGTGGATCACGGATTTGTATTTTAAACCACCTCGGATACTATATCCTCTTGAAAATGAGAGTCGAGAACGCAAAATGGACATTCACAGTGACTTTTATCTCCACGACAATACATCGGTGAAGCTCTTTAGCTACGGAGCTTACGTGATAGCATCGTGCTTAAATGCAGATAGAAACAAAATAAATAAACCCCTGACTGGAAGGATAGACAGCAGATCAACAATACTACTATCAGGAGACACCGAACCAAACACTGTAACCACACGGTTAATACTGTGCCGCCTGTCGAAGCCTAGCAATGCTGTTGCTAACGACGCCATTGAAGCTAACCTACGCCAGCCCTCATCTGCTCATCAACACCTGCGTTCCAGCGATCAACGGCGCGACGAAGGACTTCACCCGATCATCGATGCGGTCGGCGGCTAGCGTCGGATAGCGCGTCTGCTATCCACCTCAAAGTCCTCCTGCTTGTGTTGCTGCAGCCAGCCGCTAATACACCGATCCCACCTACAGCTTTCTTCTTTGCAGTCTCCATTGTTCATTAAACAAATTGCAAAAGATTCACCAACACAGATGTCCAGAATACTGTGGAATTTTGCGATGAAAACAGAGCTGTTTGTATTGTGATACAATGTGTCCGAATACTTCCGCTTCAACCATCGACGTCACGCGCATACGTCATCATACATGGACGTTTTCAACCGGAAGTTTCCCGGGAAATTGCACTTTATAAGTTAACCCGGCCGTATTGGCATGTGTTGCAATGTTAAGATTTCATCATTAATATATATAAACTATCAGACTGCGTGGTCGGTAGTAGTGGCTTTCAGTAGGCCTTTAAGGGCGTGCCGTGACGGTACTGCCTTTAGCGTCTCCTCTACAGCCTGTACAAACAGCGTGCCAGCCCAGTCACATGTTGTATTTGGCTTCTGTAGACACACGTAAGCAACTGCAAGGCATACTGAGGGTGTCCGTATAAACAACTTTAACACTGTTACAAATATGCGCCACACTGTGAACCCCCACCAAACAAGAATGACAAACACATTTCGGGAGAACATCCGCACCGTAACACAACATAAACACAACAGAACAAATACCCAGAATCCCATGCAGCCCTAACTCTTCCGGGCTACAATAAAAAATCGGGAGGGTTGGCAAGTATGTTGCTAGGGCGGGAAAGCCATTCAAAGAAGGTGAATTCATTAAAAAGTGCATGTTAGATTTTTTTAAGAAATCTTTTCTTGCGGCCCAGGCTTATCCAGTTTCTGCATCCGGTGGCCCCCAGGTAAATTGAGTTTGAGACCCCTGCATTAAACATTTCTCAAATGCAAACGCCAGATATGTAAAGTTTAGTTTATTAAAGAGTATTTTTTTCGTAAAGTAACAAGTAACTATAATTTATCACTTTTTAAAAGTAATTTTCAGAACACAGATGCCAATTCTAACAATTAACTACATTCCTCCATAAAATAGATAAACAGCTCTGATCAATTTCTGTATGACTTAAAAGAAAATTGGTTTTGTTTAATAAAATGCTTCCCAAACATTTAATAAAGTCAAATACAAATAAGGCAACAGGAGAAGTATCCAACACTTCTCTTTTCTAAAGTAAATCTGTACAGCAGATATGATCATCTAAACCAGGGGTGTTTAAACTTTGACTGGGGGGCCACATTGGGCTAAAAAATTTTGGTCGGGGGCCGAAAGCCAACGGCATACAAAGTAAACATATAGATATACATATACATGTGTGTGTTTACATAATATAATAAAATAATGGATATATAATTAATTATTATAATTGAATATTAAGAGTATGTGGAAGTTCAACTCCTACATTGTTTACTTCCATGACAAAGTTTTGTAATCAATCAGAAATATTAAGCAGCTAAAAGTCAAATATGGATTAATGTGGAGAGAATGGTTTGCCTTTTTCCCATCATGCCTTGCAATAGATTCAAATGAGTGTAATTTAGATTTTTTTATGGTGATGGGACAAACGTCAGTGCGCAGGTTGTGTTAGGTGTGACCATGTGTGTTGAAATGTTGTGCTGGTTGAATTGTTTTTCTCTGCACCATGACTAGGGAAGGTTGTTCGCATTGGGCTCCAAAAATAAATGTTTTGCTTGTGCCGTCAAGAAAGTACAAATCATGTTCACTCACTTGAGTTTCTTACATTGTCCACAAGATGGTGACAAATTGTCACCCGTCAGAACCCCGGGTATTTAAATTTAATATGTTATTAACACCCGGCAATGGCCAGGTTGTTGATTGAAATGTAACTTCAAGATGCCGGTGAGCCGCATCTGGCCCACGGGCTGTGGTTTGGACACCTCTGATCTACATCAACATAATGATTTGCCTGAGCGGCAGGACAGGATAGATTTAAAAAAGGTAAAGATAAGGTAGTGAATCCTCATTTGTCTAAAAAAATAAAAAAAAGTTGTCTCCGTTGTCTGTTACCATGTCGGCTGTGATTAGAAGACAGACTCGCGTTTGTATCAGGAAGTAGAAACACACTTGTTGCCAGAAGTCGGAAGTGCGTTGCTATGGAAATGGAAATAAATGCTCTGAAGAAATGAGTCCTGGCTAGGGATGATGCTCGAAACCGACTTTCCCGGTTGTTCGATAAGAAAAGAACCGAGTCCTCGGACTCGAATCCCTTTTTGAGAACCGGTACCCGTTATCGAGACCACTATAGTCAAGAAAAAGAGTTGGTTCTTTTTTTGGAGAGCTGTATTATTTTCAGTTTTGTGCCCAAGGGACTGATTTTATTTAACACTATATTATTATTTATACACCTATAGTGATCACAGAGACAGGTTGTTTTTGTGTTACTGTATATATTTGTTTTTCTGAAAAATCCCACTTAATATACTTTGGGTAACAACAGTCAATATTTTATTTTTTTTTTTTTTTAAGGGGGTAACAGTCAATATTTATTTATTCATTTATTTTATTTTATTTTCTTATAAAATAAAAGTGAGCTTTTGTTAAACCAAATATTGTGTTTTTGTCCATATACAAAAACCTATCTGGACTCGGTAAGAGAATCGATAAGGAATCGGTTCGATAAGAGAATTCGATAATAGGCTCGAACTCGATAATTTCTTATCAAACATCATCCCTAGTCCTGGCATTGATTAAAATGATGAAAATACAATAAATATTGTACATATTACATATTGTTATGAACATGTATGTTACTACATTATATATATACTTGCAATGTGTACATAAAACGTTTAAACGTATAAAAACATATAAAACAAGGTTTTTGAAGTTGTTTTAGAGGGCTACAGCAGTGACTCCTATTAGCTGCATGTTCCAAGCGTTTTATCATGTTTGAAATGCTAAAAAAAAAAGAAAAAAAAGACGTGTGTTCTTGTCTCTAATAATGATTGCTAACGATAGGCAAAATTCCCAAAAAGTGCAGTTCCCCTTTAAGATGGAAGAAGCAGGTGTTGATAAAACACTTGATAAAAGACTAACATCTCACTGCTGTGAGATGTTACATGATGTTGGTGGTGTACATCCTCGTGTGCTAATAAAAATGCTAATAAAAAATGAATTTTTTCCACATCGTTGTTTACACCAATTACATATAGGTAACGATAAAATTCTAACGATATACATCCCTACTCCTGGATGTAGATTATTCACAACCTGCAAGCATTGCACTTCGACACATTAAAGATTAAAGGCAACATAAATAACAACAAGTGTAGCCATCCTACTTTTTTTTTGTTCTGCTGCCTCTTAGATCCAGCAGACCTGCTCGCCAAGCCCTGCAATATTATTTCCCACAAAGCTATGAGGAGGAAGGCGTGTTGTGTTTGTTGTGTACGCTGCAGCTGTTTCTCCTCTGCCTAATAGTGACAGCCATGACTACATCCCCCCTCCCCACCACCACAAGCGCCCACTTGCAAGACAAAAGGGAGTTAAGGCATTTGATTGTGTACAGATTGTTTCCTCCTCATTTCATTTATTAAATTCACAGATTACAAGTAAAAGTACATTAGAAGCCCGGGGGGGGGGGCAACTAAATGGATTTTTTTTTTCCACCATCAAACCATATCTGGGCCTGGGAGAAATGGAATGATGAAAAACAAAAGATAATATTATGTCGTATGGTGCTGGGACAAAACAACTCCTTCCAATCAGCGCAGATAAACATCCAGCCCAGAGATATGTTCTTACGAGATAACCGACATACAGACACCGGCGCACGAAGAAGGCCGACATGTTGTTTATGGCGGCGGAACAAGGGGATTAAAAAGGGCCGTCATTTTAAGGAGAGGTGGATGAATTTCAATTGGCTAGATTAGACTTGAGAATGGGGACGTAAGAACAGGGAAACATTGATACGTGTGAGGGCCTCGGCTTCCCCCCGTGGACGCACTGCAGGCCTGGGGAAGCACCGTCTGTTGCTGTTTTGCGTGACCCCTTAAAAGCCTGCCCAAATTCAATTACACGAGGTCCAATCAGCTAATCCCCCGCCAACCCCCCCTACTTCCAGCGAGTGGGTCAAGCCCACCGCATCTGGCCCCGCTCTCTCTCGCGCTGGCATGCTGCTTGGATCCCAGTCCCCGAAGGATCCGACAGCGGGCCCCGCTCCAGTTTTGACTCCCACTGTGGTTGTGTGTGTCAACACTTGTTCCACTGCAATTTGGGTTATTCCCCCCCCCCCCCCCCCCCCCACCGCCACTCTTGCATTACGCTTTGGTAATGGATTATAAACAGTCACACAGCACTGGATGTTATTCCGAAGCCAGAGCGCCCGATCGTGTTAAGAAGCTGGATTTACAGATGTGCACGCAGCTAATACTTTGCTGACAGCTGCCTAGTAGAAAAAATATCACCCTCCCCGTAGATGACCGGCAGATGTCGATCTCATTGATTTATCAGCAAACAGGATCAAAAATGATCTCTACTTGCTTATCAGGATCACAGATAGGCGTGGCCGTGCTGTGGCGCTCTCGAAAGAAGCCGAGTCCATCTGTTTGATAAAACCCTGCTATGATACAGAGGTTGGCGGCGCCATTGCTTACATCCACCTTTTTTTTCCCTTTTTGCAAAACATCAGCTGTGTTTTCGCAGCTGCCCCGCAAAGACACATTTTGATGTTCTGTGGTTTGATGAAAGTTTGTGTTTCCACCATTCGGTTTGTCGTTTAATCGGAATAACAAATAGTGGATTGGAATAGTAACAAAGCTGGAGGCTCAGAACTAAACCTCTTTGCATTCAAATGCACGAGCCAACTCTGGTGAGTGACCTCACTCTTTGGGAAATATCAACATTTCAAGCAGACTTTTGGAAGTTGAGACGGACATACCGACGCGCTAACTTTGGCAGCCGGCGGAACCGAGCTCCGTTCAAATAGTCTGATCAAATCAAATCCAACTTTATTTATAAAGCGCTTTTCTTACGTAAAAGAAATGCAGCACGAACTGCTTTACATGAGACTGAAAACCAATGCCACACACACACACACACACACGTTATCATTTGGAATGGGCACCAAGTTTTTGATCATCACTTGTGGGGGCCACCCTTTCCACAGGTTGTGGAGGCATAAAAAACATTTGGTAAAATGGCCACTGCCCAGTTAGCTCATACACATCTTTAAATCTCTGGATTGATGAAGTAATGTGCTGATCATTCTTACTGGCGACTCTGGGGAAAAAGTTAATATGGTTCATTGGGACCAAATTTAAATAATTTTGCATAATTCACACACATTTGAACGTGACTACCGAGGACCATTTAAAAAAAAGAAGAAGTTCAAATTAGATGTTAAACATGTTTACTTTTCTGTAAACATGTTTTATGGGCCAAAGCTTAAAAATCACTTAGGCATCTTCAGAATGGATCTGACTATCATTTAAAAAGGTTTCCCTTTAGGGGACCTGTTTTTTTGTCCCCATACCATCAGAGGTCCCCTAAAGGTGACTGTGTAAACAGAGTGATGTCCCCATTAAGTAAGCATTGCCAGAACACACACACACACACACACACACACACACAAATGCAAGGCAGAGTACAGAGGAACCAAGTGACGAAACACTATCACAGGGGCCGTTTGCATCTATGATGAAACACCAGTTAGCAAATGAACATGAATAGTTTTTCTCCATTACCTGCTTTGAGCCAGCGTCCTCTGCAGTGGACATATGCCGTAATATTACACTCGCAACCCTTTCCGCCCCAAAAAAAAAACAAAGTGGAGCTATAACGGTGCAACACTGCGCCAATATGAAATTTGTCGCCAGCAAATTCATTTGTCAATAATTATCGGCGACGTCAACGCTCATGTTTTTCCAGATGAAAACAAAAAGTGGCCAGTTACATTATGAATGCATTTTTCTGAATGAAGTGGTCATCTTTTTTGTTAGGTAGCACAAGCTGAATTTAAAAATTGATGGCTACATTAGAGATTCGTCGACTGATTGTTAAGATAGTCGGTGATTAGGGATGTATATCGTGAAGATTTTATCGATAAAATACCCTAATCGATACCAATATTTATCGGTACTCTTATCGGTACTATATGTAAATTGTGGAAATAAAGATGTGGAAAAATGCATTTAAATTAGCATTAATTTTAGCACATATTAAATCATACCCATAATACCTCCAACATGATGTTCTGTAACATCTCAGCAGGGAAGTCTTTTATCAACAGCTGTTTTTTTTAAAGTCTTAGACAAATCAACTATGTGTGCATTGCAAGGTGAAATGCAGTTATGTCATCTTTTTGTAAAGAGCACACAGATCCATCACTGTGTTTCTATTCATTACAATTACACTCATATGGAAATAATACTTACAGTATATATGGCATGCCTGTGGAGACCACAGACCTTTTACATCAGGGGTGTCTAAACTTTTTCCACTGAGGGCCGCACACGGAAAAATTAAAGCATGCGGGGGCCATTTTTATATTTTTCATTTTCAAACCATAACAAAATATATGGATTTTGTTTTTTTTTACCTTTAGGGCTCCCGGGGACCATAAAGGGTCTAAGTCATTAAAATGTAAAAAAAACAAGTTGAATTATTATATATATATATGTATAAATATATATATATATATATATATATATATATATATATATATATATATATATATATATATATATATATATATATATATATATATATATATATATCCATATCCATCCATCCATCCATTTACTACCGCTTATTCCCTTCGGGGTCGCGGGGGGCGCTGGAGCCTATCTCAGCTACAATCGGGCGGAAGGCAGGGTACACCCTGGACAAGTCGCCACCTCATCGCAGGGCCAACACAGATAGACAGACAACATTCACACTCACATTCACACACTAGGGCCAATTTTAGTGTTGCCAATCAACTTTATATATATATATATATATATATATATATATATATATATATATATGTTTAACGCTTACAGTAAATCTCTACAGTATATCAACTTCAGGTTGAAATAAAGTTAAAAAAAAACCAAAAAGGTTTTATGCCTTTTCTGCCAAAGACAACTTTGTTTTTTATAATAAAACTGAAATATGCAGTATTTCCCCCACTGCCCAAAACATTCAAAAAGCAATGTTTGATGTGAAGTAATTAGAGCCTTAAAATATCAATAATGCAGGACACCATTCATTATTATTTTTGAGTAATCACAGTGAAAAGACAAATAAAATCCCATTAAATATATTTGGGACCCAAAAGGTTTGTATCATAAAGTGATACATTTGTATTAGTTTTTTTTTTACTTTCAACACTTAAGTTACGAGAGCAACTTCAGATACATCTGTCGATTTTACGTTTGAACTATTATTTTGTTTGTTTTATGCTCTTTTGTCAAATAAAACATTGATGTTTTTGTATGGCAACCACACAATATTTTCCACATAAAACATTTTAATGTTAAATATTTGAAATAATTGGAGTCTTGAATAGGTCAATAATTCATTATAACATTGAGTTATTTTTTTCTTTTCTTTTTTAAGAAATGGCAAAAAAAAATAAAAAAAAACAGCCTGCATGGCAGCTTTGTGTCAACATTGCAACTTTTTCTAGTC
>NC_084758.1:20938753-21071253 GCF_033978785.1 Entelurus aequoreus
AAAACTCAAATAGAATTTGAAAATCCAAGAAAATATTTTAAAGACTTGGTCTTCACTAACTGACAAAGAAACAGATAACAGATTTGGTGTCCAGTTCAAAGTGTGACATGATTTATTTAAAAATTTGAGAGTTGACTTTTGTATTTTACATGAGTTATTATTTGTACAAACATGGTGCAAAGTAATTCATGATTTGTTAAAAAATGTTAGTGGCTAGCTAGTTAAAATGGGATATTGTGTATTAATTATTAATAATAACATAGAGTTAAAGGTAAATTGAGCAAATTGGCTATTTGTGGCAATTTATTTAAGTGTGTATCAAACTGGTAGCCCTTCGCATTAATCAGTACCCAAGAAGTAGCTCTTGGTTTCAAAAAGGTTGCTGACCCCTGTTTTAAGGTCATGTGTTAATAATTTCACACATAAGTCGCTCCTGAGTATAAGTCGCACCCCCGGCCAAACTATGAAAAAAACTGTGATTTATAGTCCGAAAAATACGGTATGTATACTCAACATATCAATGTCTTGTGCCTGCTGGGCTACTTGCATTGGAGTTCTTATATCAGACATTTTAGATATCGGACATGACGTAAAGATTGCAAACAGCCCATTTAGGTATGTTTGAATAAAATAAACCCATTATTGTGCAGATTTACACATTTTGGCAAGGGACTGAAAAGTGTTAAAATCCCCAAAGGACTTTCGTTCAAGCAAATGGAAGCAGATATACATTTTTCTCCGCTCATTATCATGCAAAATGGTCAACTTGATCCCATACATGTCTGTTTTACTGGGCGTCCGGGCGCACGTGCAGTCTCGCATGCTGAGCAGGTGCCAAATGAAACCCGATGCAGCTCTCGGAGTTGGGCGACGCGGCCCCGAGTCGCTATTCAAAGGCTTAGCAAACGCAGCCGTGTAGCTCGGGACAAAGGGAACACAAAGAACGCCACCCCAGGAAGTCACATGGCCACCAAAGTTTAGGGGGCGGGGGGCAGGGGGGGCGGGGGGTGTCAGAGGTGAGTCCCCGCTAAGACAACAGACGTAAGCTGCTTACGCCTCGCTGGACTACGTTGGAATGCAGATGTCCTCTGGAGGTGGGGGGGTGCTATTATTTAACATCTTTTCATCATGCTGACAGGGCTGTTGGGGGTGGGGGGGACTCTAAAACACATGAATAATGAATACTGTTTCTATCAATGTATGTATAATTAATCACATCTCTTCGAACTGGACGGCTGTGGAGCCTCTGGGCCTGAGTGACATGGAGACAAGTCTGGACTATTGTCTGTGGCCGACTACAGACACAGCGGCATCATCTGCACTTTCCTATGACGGGAGTAGGGAATATCGATTCTCATTATTTCAGTCCATTTTCTGGACGTTACGGTTGATTCATGGTGACAACGGTAGAAGCAAACTGGAGTGCACGGCTCGTGCTGTAACCAGCAGAGGCTACTGTTGATTCGAAGACGCCTCACCTAGTGGCCTAGTGGTTAGAGTGTCCGCCGTGAGATCGGTAGATTCCGAGTCATACCAAAGCCTATAAAAATGGGACCCATTACCTCCCTACTTGGCACTCAGCATCAAGGGTTGGAATTGGGGGTTAAGTCACCAAAAATAATTCCCGGGCGCGGCACCGCTGCTGCCCACTGCTCCCCTCACCTCCCAGGGGGTGAACAAGGGGATGGGTCAAATGCATAGGACAAATTTCACCACACCTAGTGTGTGTGTGACAATCATTGGTACTTTAACTTTAACGTCTTCGCCTTACACAGCAACGTATTGTTCTGAGCAGTGAGTCAATCCAAACAAATCACTTCATTCTGCCAAAAAAACCCCAGCTGCAGTCCTTCCTGATCCCTGACAAGAACAAGATGTGCTGGAACATTCAGCGCAAATTATTAACAGATGACTTTTAATACTGTGTAAATTAACGAAAATACATTCAAAATGTTTTGGGGGTGTTGGGTGAGAGGCACTTGTGTCTTTAGCAGCAAGGTGATCGCTTGGGATGTACTGACCAATGTTCGAAAAAAATAATTAAAAAAGTAATTATAGTTCATTGTTACTTTACTATAAAGTCATTGAATTACTAACGATATTCCGATATTATCCAACTCTTAATTACCGATTCCGATATCAACCGATATATACAGTCGTGGATTTAACACATTATTATGCCTAATTTTGTTGTGATGCCCCGCTGGATGCATTAAACAATGTAACAAGGTTTTCTAAAATAAATCAACTCAAGTTATGGTAAAAAATGCCAACATGGCACTGCCATATTTATTATTGAAGTCACAAAGTGATTTTATTTGTTATTTTTTAACATGCCTCAAAACAGCAGCTTGGAATTTGGGACATGCTCTCCCTGAGAGAGCATGAGGAGGTTGAGGTGGGCGGGGATGCATATTGTAGTGTCCCGGAAGAGTTAGTGCTGCAAGGGGTTCTGGGTATTTGTTCTGTTGTGTTTATGTTGTGTTACGGTGCGGATGTTCTCCCGAAATGTGTTTGTCATTCTTGTTTGGTGTGGGTTCACAGTGTGGCACATATTTGTAACAGTGTTAAAGTTGTTCATACGGCTACCCTCAGTGTGACCTGTATGGCTGTTGACCAAGTATGCTTGCATTCACTTGTGTGTGTGAAAAGCCGTATATATTATGTGATTGGGCTGTGCCTTTAAGGTTTATTGGCCCTCTGTACTTCTCCCTACGTCCGTGTACCACTCCGTACAGCGGCGTTTTAAAAAGTCATACATTTTACTTTTTGAAACCGATACTTTGATATATAATACTTATATTACATTTTAAAGCATTTCTCGGCCGATAATATCGGCAGTCCGATATTGTCGGACATCTCTAGAAATTACTCTTTAATAAGACATTGAAACAACGTTGAGAACTTGTTGGATTAGGTCCTGACGTTGGGCAACTCAAACACAACGTTGAAACAACATGCTTTTTGACGACGTTTAATCAATGTTGGGTTCTGACGTTGATTTGACCATTGAATTTTGGTAATTTCCCAACCGATATTCTACAACACAAATACAACGTTGAAACAACATGCTTTTTGACATTCATTCAATGTCAGGTTGTGACGTTGATTTGACCATTGGACTTTGGTCATTTCCTAACCCAGTGTTTTTCAACCACTGTGCCGTGGCACAATAGTGTGCCGTGAGATACAGTCTGGTGTGCCGTGGGAGTTTATGTAATTTCACCTATTTGGGTTAAAAATGTTCCCTGCAAACTAGTAATTATAATCCGCAAATGTGCCGTTGTTGTCTCGAGCTCGGCAGAGTAACCATGTAATATTTGACGACAGCGGGAGGCAGAGTAAAGGTAAAAAGGTATCTAATGCTTAAACCAAAAATCTACAAAAAGGTGAGTGCCGCTAAGAAAAGGCATTGAAGCTTAGGGAAGGCTATGCAAAACAAAATTAAAACTGAACTGGCTGCAAAGTAAACAAAAACAGAATGCTGGACTACAGCAAAGACTTACAGCGTGTAGAGCAGACGGCGTCCACAAAGTACATCCGAGCATGACATGAAACTGCTACAGGAAAATGCCAACAAAACAGGAAAAGTCCCCAAAATAGAAGCGCAAGACAAAAACTGAAACACTACACAGAGGAAGACACCAGAAAACTCCAAATAGGTCACGGTGTGATGTGACAGGTCGTGACAGGACTTTGAGACAAGAGCTATAGTGTTGCATGCTTGATTATGGTTTGAATTGATATCCAACAATTGCGAAAACAACTTTTTATTGTCAATATCAGCTGCTGAGTTTTCTGCTGCCGGTGTGCCTCCAGATTTCTTCAATGAAAAAATGTGCCTTGGTTTAAAAAAGGTTGAAAAACACTGTCCTAACCAACACCATGGATCCAACTTTAGACACCAACGTTGTCACAATTTACAAATACAACTACTTTGCAACATTTTATATCAAGTTCATTTTAGTGTGGTGCTGGTTGTTGCTTTTATTCGTAAAAAAAAAAGTTGCTTCCTGCATTGAACTTGCTGTGCTTCTGACGCGGTCTTGTTGACATACAACCACATTAAAAGTAGCGTGCCACGTTACACCGTATCGGTAACAACGTTGTAACGTGCGTAGAAGTAATGACATTACTCGTAAAAATAACAGTGTTTGTAACAGCGTTGTCATGTAACGCTGTTTTTATATAACACTGTTATTACGAACACTGGTAATGATTAATGATGAAATGTGGTAGAACTCCTGACATTGTGTTATCGTTACAAATCAAATATATCGTAGATTGTGATTGATGACAGCACTTCGATCAATTCAGTGATGCTGCTCATTTCCTGGAGAAGCAACCTAGTGCGCTAATTGGTAGCTAGCTTGAATGCTATTACCACACCAACGAGAAACTAAAGCAGAGGTGTCCAAAATGCAAATGGCCTCGGGTCCATTTGCGGCCCGCAGCTAATTTTTCAACAGCCTGCGGCACAATTAAAAAAATACTATTACAGAAAAACCATTAAAAGAGGAATAAAAGAGCAAACGGGTGACATGTAACGAGAAAAATCTGCAATATTGACACTAAAAATGCCATGCAGGCAGCTTTTTTTTTACTTTAAAACGATCATTTTCTTTAAAAAAAAATAATACAAAAACCAAAAAAATAAATAAATCAACGGATAGTTCTGAAGTTGATCCAGAGATTTAAGCGTTTAAAGTAAAAACAATATATTTTGATACATAACTTTTTTTTAACACTAATGAGTAAGGAGCCTTTTGGATGTGAATTAATTCATAGTATTCCATTTTGAAAAATGTTTTTGGAAAAATATTGCATATTTTGTGTTTTTTCCATTAAAAACCTTTCTTAAAAAAAAAAAAAAAGGGCAGACCATTAAAAAAAAATGACGATGGCAACGGATAGACCTGAAGTTGATCAATAGATATATGTGTTGATAGTGAAAAAAATAATGATTTATTTTAAACATTTTAGTGACAGACCTTTTTGGGTCCCAAGGGCCTTTAATGTTCAACAATGTTGGTTGAGTTTCCGTGCATGTTAAGTGCCTTTAAAATGCGAATAATACCAAACTAAGCAATTTCAATAGGGCCTTTGCACCCTAGTTTATTCCATGTTACAGCCTTAGGTAACATGCCAATATATGTTAAGTTGTTGCATTCAGAGGAAAGTTCACAAAAAAAGAATGATTTCTTCTGCAATTTTTTTCCCCTCGTTACACACACGAGTGGGAAATATTTGTCCCACTTTACGGGAGAAGAAAACACAAGCAAGAAGTGTTATTGTGTTTGCGCCTGTGTCATTGTGTTCGGGTGAGGCCATTATTTGGAGTGCTTGGACAAAACCGCGCTATCAAGGAAGACGGCACAATTTACACTGTTCTATTTGGGGATATATGGGGCGGCGGGGGGCTCAGATGGTAGAAACTGGAGGGTTCCTGGTTTGAATCCAGCTTTCGCCGTCCTAGTCACAGTGCCACCCACACTGGTGTAAATGTCACTTACCACCACCAAGTGTGGACCTACAGTAGGGAAGAGATTCATATGGCCCCATTCTTGGGTGGATCTCGTGTGAGAGGAAGAGGGGGGGGGGGGGGGGTTAATCATTTTGCAACGCAGTCTGCTAAAAATGATGGAAAGCACCACTCTATATAGCAACTGACAAGGGTATCCGCGGGGGTGTTAAACTGTCTTAAATCCAACAATTTGGAATTTAAGGCCTTAAAAAGTGTTAAATAAGATTTTGAAATGTCTAAAAAACCTAGTAACGTTATTTTTTATTTAAAACATTCATTTAACTTCAGTCTTCTCAACAGGCACAAGACATTGATACAACGTTGATTTTACATACTTATCCTTTAAAACTGACTTTGAAACAAAGTTGCAAAATAGTTGTATCTGTATATTGAGACAATTTTGGTGTCAAACGTTGAATCCACGTTGTTGGTTGGGAAATGACCACATTTTCATGGGTAAATCAACGTCACAGCCTGACATTGAATAAACGTTGTCAAAAAGCATGTTGTTTTCAACGTTAGGTTTCAGTTACTCAAGTCAGGACCTAATTCAACAAGTTTTGTGTCTCCAGAACGATCAATTTAATGCATGCTTAAAACCGGTGGATGGAAGGAAACGTATGAAGTGTTTAGGACCGGATGTGTAGAAACCTTTGTAAACATGGCGGTGAAAGTGAACGGAATGATAATGTGAAAGTCAAAAATGGGGGAAAAATCTGTGTCAAAAGCTGCTGAAACACCACAAACACTTGCACAACTATACAAGGATCAACTTAACCTCCAAAGGAGTGGTATGTGGGTCAAGTGGCGCCAATTGCCGAAGGAAAACAATGAGATGTGAAATCATACTATTACATGCTCATTTTTCTATGCTAGTAGTGTACTCACAGCAGTAAAACTATAAAAAAACATAATTCTGCCTCAAAAGTTAACCATTTACCTTCAGCAGAGATGCTAACAGTCACACAGACAATATATTGTTGTGCTTCCCTCTACCAGTGCTGACATCCTACTTGTTGTACATCAAGCACACTGCACCTTTTGCAACAAAACACTTCCATGGCAAATCTGAAAAATGGCTGTTGTGTTTGCAATTTTTTTCCCAATAAATTTACAATAGAGAGGCTTCTGGTATGTTAAGTTGTTTTAACCATGTTGTTTGTCAATGTGAAAGAACAGTGAATACATTCTGACCCTCTGACTTTCCTTTGTCTTTTTGTCCGTTTGGATGTGAAATGGTCTCAAATTATACTCAACATGGTCTTAAATTTGACTTGTTAAAACCTGCAGAGACCCCGACTGACGCTGTGGTCAAAGTTGGAATTGCCACAAAACACATTTTTAACATAGTCATAACACTACTGCTATCTGGCTTAACTTGGAGTTTAATTACAATTTTTATTTATCTCATAATTTAATTTAACTGCTGGTTTATGTAGTATTCATTAGCTTTTCTATACCACATAAATTGATCTAATTGTATCTAGCTTTCACTTACATATTCAGTGCTGTCATGGCCCGTCGTCATGCAGCTCCTGGTGCTCTTGGCTGCCTAAGATAGTGTTTTCTCACCTGGTTCCTCTGTGCTCAGCCACATACGTTTTTAAATCAAGGTTTGGGGGGGAACTCATTGTTTGAGCCTGGAATTATTTGTTTTTTAAATGTTAAGCACTTTCTGCTACATTTTATATGTATGGAAAGTGCTGTACGAATTCAATTTGATTAAGTGATTGATAAAGTGGATAGTGCATCCCTAATTTGTCACATAAACCATGACAAATGGGGCCATATACTGTATAATAGGTGTCTCAATATAAAGCTATTTGAATCACTCAAGAAAAAGTGCTACGTAAATATAATTGACGTCACTATTTGTTGTCCTTATGGGGTGTACGCCGAAAAGATAGGATGGTTTTTAACACGTTGTCTGATACACAATAACTCACTTTGGTAACATGATGGAGTCCCAGACACGCTTGCTGGGTTCGGGCAAAATTGATGGCTGATGGAGTGAAATGGAGCCGAGAAAGTGGCAGGTTGTTTGTCACACGTGTACCCCTGTGTCACAATTGATGCAAAATCATTTGTGCGATATTAAAAGGTAATAACCGTCTGTATTCATCAGCACTGACTGCCTACAGCAAAGCAGAAAATAGAAAAATGTAATCGCATCCACTGTCATCCACACTTTTTTTCCCCACCACTGATGCTCCCCGAGGGGTCGGCGCCTCGCTCAATCTATAATCTAGCAGATGGCAGAGAATCTATGGGAAACTCGGTTATCGGGAAGAAGGTGGAGGAGTTGCCCGTGTCAGGGGCAGAGCGAGCATAGCGGGGGTAGTGAGGGTTACGGTAGCCGAGCGTGAGGAGGTAGACACAATATCAGCGCTCTTCATGCAGCCCAGGCGTCTTTAGTCTTGGACGTCAGTGCAACCGGCGGCTCGAGTGGGGGGTTGGTGGGGGGGGGGGGGGGGGGAGAGAGACCTACAGGTGATGAGCTCGGCTTTTAAGCATATCGCTGCAAAGTCGAGGATTTTTGTGCAAGAGAAGCCCAAAAGACGGAGCGTCTGCAAAAATGTGCATTAAGGCTCAGAGTTAAGCTGCGTTCAGGACTCACCCTCACAAAGTTACACCAGAGCATCCTTTCCTCACCTTAAATTAGGACTGGAACGATCCCAGCTTGATTTTTATGAAGGAAGTCTTCAACATTCTATCGATTAATAACTCATGTCTGTCCTTATCATGGCGAGTCCTTCTTGTGTGACATGACTATTAGGGCAGGGGTTCTTAACCTCTTTGACCTCGGGGCCCACTCTAATATTAACACTGCGTTAGTAATCTTACTCTTGATTACAATCTTATTCAATAATTATTAAACTTTACAACCTCGTCAAATGATAAGAAACTGTGTGTTAATCACAAATATTATTTAACACATAAACCTTAGACTTACATTACCGTTCAAAAGTGTGGGGTCACCCAAACAATTGTGTGGAATAGCCTTCATTTCTAAGAACAAGAATAGACTGTCGAGTTTCAGATGAAAGTTCTCTTTTTCTGGCCATTTTGAGCGTTTAACTGACCCCACAAATGTGATGCTCCCAGAAACTCAATCTGTCCAAAGGAAGATCAGTTTTGTAGCTTCTGTGATGTTTTCAGATGTGTGAACATGATTGCACAAGGGTTTTCTAATCATCAATTAGCCTTCTGAGCCAATGAGCAAACACATTGTACCATTAGAACACTGGAGTGATAGTTGCTGGAAATGGGCCCTCTATACACCTATGTAGATATTGCACCAAAAACCAGACATTTGCAGCTAGAATAGTCATTTACCACATTAGCAATGTATAGAGTGTATTTCTTTAAAGTTAAGACTAGTTTAAAGTTATCTTCATTGAAAAGTACAGTGCTTTTCCTTCAAAAATAAGGACGTTTCAATGTGACCCCAAACTTTTGAACGGTAGTGTAGGTCAGGCTGATTAGAAAAATAAGCACTAACCAAAAATGATGAAAAATAAATGTACCAATACATACAATTATGTAGTGCTAAAATAAACTAAATGTATAATAAATATGTTTTTAAACTAAAATGTCAATAAAATTAAAGTACAAATGAATATACAACTTCAACACTTTAGTCATAAGTTTTGCACTTAAGAAACTTCTCTATGACTTGTCTGTATGATATTGTCATTACTGTCACAAGTGGTGGAAACGTGTATTACAACTGAGTACAGTAAATTGTATCATCAATGGGCCCCAGCCCTATGGTTAAGAAACACTGCATTAGGGAGTGGCTGTCAAACATGTTTTCATTGAGGGGCCACATCGCAGTCATGGCTGCCATTTTGAACAGTGTATATATATGAATATAAATGTATCAGAATTTGCCTCATTACACAATTGCCAACTTATTCAGGTTTTTTGTACACTCAAAAAAATAAAACCCTGAATTTTTTATGATTAAAAACCTGGCAGTTCAGTTGCCTGAATTTTACCATAAAATTGAACAATGTTTTTTTTACAGTGTATTACTGTAAATGGGGCAAATGAGCGACGTGTTTTTCACCTTAAAAAATTGATTTCAATTTTACAGTGTACAATTTTATGGGTAACTTTAAAATCATGAGTAAAGTGTTTATTTTAAAAAAAAATTAATATATGATCAAATTTTTTGCATCATTGGATAATATTCAAGCATATGTATATGCAACTCCTGCAAACCTTACTCAGAAATGTGATAATGAAGCAAAATACAACAGAACAGCAGTTATCATAATCAGCCCTTTTTTAAGTGTTGCAATAAAAAATAGATTTCATTATCAAAAATGATATGTATTAACACACACAAAAGTACCGAACATTGGTACTGTTGAGTACCGGTATTGATTCCCAGGTACCAGAATTGGTACCATATCGGTTCAAATGTGAACGGCACGCGTCCCTTGATACAATAACATGCAGTATTTACAGATCGGTAGGATACCTAAGTGTCACGGTTTCTACGCTCTAACTTGTTGTGTATTGACATTTTATTAGAAGTCTTCTTGTTTTTTTGTCCGATTGTTGTGTTGTGAAAATGTGTTGCAATGTTCGTTGTATTTCCAACTGATGTAGCTTGTTTTTAATTTATTTTTTATTTTTTATTATTATTAGTTTTTTTTATTATTAAAAAACTGATGTAGCTTATTAGCATTGCGTGACATTTGTACTTTCGTCCACGACAGTCGATGTTCACATTGCAGGTTATGATAACCAATTACGAATTTTTGTTGAATCAGATTTATTTATTTTTTTACATAGTTTTTCAAGTTCCAAAAAAAGCGAAAATAAAATGGCTGCAATTCTAGTTAGTCTCAGTCTTGATGCGTCAGTGGCAATTTCAAGAATTTTGGGCAATCATTTTAGCTTTCGCAGTTTGTAAATCAATTTCTTCGACCTCTGTTTTGAGGCAGGTGTGTTTTTAATAACTGTGCGAAGAATTACGACACTTTGATGACGCATGGGTCAGTTGAATGTGACCCGATCCTGCAGTTGCATGGGATATGAATTGGATTAATATATACGAAAAAAAGCCTGGATCAGATTAAAAAATGGAATTGTACTGTTCACACTGCAGAAAAAAATATGATCCTATCAAAACAATCGAATTTATCTGCAGTGTGCACGTAGCTAAGGTCATACTTCGAAAACCAAAGTATTTTCAAACGACAGATCTGAAGGAAGGCAGAGGAGCTCCAATTCCAGGTGAATTTAGGGTGCAAATTAAAGAAAATGAACAGTGCGTGATTTACTGCAATACTGTCAGTCTTTTAAGTTTTTATTTTTGGTTTATGGAAATTGTTCACACACTGCACAGCTTTTATTTTTCTATCGATGCACAGTGACGCCTCGAAGGCAGGGAGTAACTCAACCCTCTTGAATAGTTTGTGCCTCAGTTTGTATGGTTTGTGTGAGTTAGCACAGAATTAATGTGAAAATGGCAAATGAGATAGTTGATACGTAGAAGAGTTTTTATTTATGCTTTATTTTTTGGTTTTATTCCATCCTAGACGGGCTGGGACTTAAAGTTGAATTGCTTTGTAGATTTTGGGCCGAAGTAAAAAAAAAAAAAAACAGTTGTATTTTTAAGTTATTATGTCATGATTTTCCCACGTGGAAATACATTTTCTTCGACGCGGCCCCTGAGCTAAAATGAGTTTGACACCCCTGCTTTGAGGGTGTTTTCCCATATCACCACAGAATTTCCCTTAAAGGCCTACTGAAATGAGATTTTCTTATTTAAACGGAGTTGCAGGTCCATTCTATGTGTCATACTTCATCATTTCGCGATATTGCCATATTTTTGCTGAAAGGATTTAGTAGAGAACATCGACGATAAAGTTCGCAACTTTTGGTCGCTGATAAAAAAGCCTTGCCTGTACCGGAAGTAGCGTGACGTCACAGGTTGTGGAGCTCCTCACATCTGCACATTGTTTACAATCATGGCCACCAGCAGCGAGAGCGATTCGGACCGAGAAAGCGACGATTACCCCATTAATTTGAGCGAGGATGAAAGATTTGTGGATGAGGAAAGTGAGAGTGAAGGATTAGAGGGCAGTGGAAGCGATTCAGATAGGGAAGATGCTGTGAGAGGTGGGTGGGACCTGATATTCACCTGGGGATTACTAAAACAGTAAATAAACATAAGACATATATATTCTATTAGCCACAACACAACCAGGCTTATATTTAATATGCCACAAATTAATCCCGCATAAGAAACACCTCCCCCCTCCCGTCCATATAACCCGCCAATACAAATAAACACCCGCACAACACACTCAAAGAACCGTTCAACTCCGCAAAGTTCATACAGCACATATATTTCCCCAAAGTCACGTACGTGACATGCACATAGTGGCACGCACGTACGGGCAAGCGATCAAATGTTTGGAAGCCGCAGCTGCGTACTCACGGTAGCGGGTATCCAACTCAAAGTCCTCCTGGTAAGAGTCTCTGTTGTCCCAGTTCTCTACGTGTTTGTGTTGCTGCAGCCGTCCGCTAATACACCGCTTCCCATCTACAGCTTTCTTCTTTGCTGTCTTCATTGTTCATTAAACAAATTGCAAAAGATTCACCAACACAGATGTCCAGAATACCGTGGAATTTTGCGATGAAAACAGACGACTTAATAGCTGGCCACAATGGTGTCCCAAAATGTCTGCTACAATCCGTGACGTCACGCGCAAACGTCATCATACCGAGACGTTTTCAGCCGGATATTTCACGGGAAATTTAAAATTGCACTTTACTAATCTAACCCGGCCGTATTGGCATGTGTTGCAATGTTAAGATTTCATCATTGATATATAAACTATCAGACTGCGTGGTCGGTAGTAGTGGCTTTCAGTAGGCCTTTAAGGAGACTAACAGACAAATGTGTGTAAAATTTCAGCAAAGTTAGCAGTTGATTGTTCATTTGTCGAATGATTATAAAACATTTGTATGATATGTATGCTAGCATGTTCTCCAAAATATTTTGACCATACTGTAACTCGGAAGGAAATCATAATGGTTCATCAAAGCCGTAACCGCTAATCATTTCACACAGAACCAAGCAAATCATGAGATTGCTACAACTCCATCCATCCATTTTCTACCGCTTGTCCCTTTCGGGGTCGCGGGGGGTGCTGGAGACTATCTCAGCTGCATTCGGGCGGAAGGCGGGGTATACCCTGGACAAGTCGCCACCTCATCGCCACCTCATCGCCACCTCATCGCAGGGTCAACACAGATAGACACACAACATTCACACTCACATTCACACAATAGGGCCAATTTAGTGTTGCCAATCAACCTATCCAACTGTTTTTTTAAAATGCTCGTTGGAAAGCGATAATCACTTTCAACACACCAGTGCGAGATAATAGAGTGTCGGTGGTCCCCTTCATACTCTGGTCCCAACATTACAGGCATCGTCCCACCTCTGTCACGGCTTTGATACGACCGCCAACCTGGCAACGTTTGATATGGTCTCCCAGATTTTGACGTGCTGCTGTTTTTACAAGACAGCCACATTTGATCTGGCACTTTAGATTCAATCAGTCTGGTTTGTTGTTTTTATTTCCAAATGCTCTTTTTTTTAAGCTTGGCTGTAAAACCGTTTTTGTCTGGCATCATGACGACTTTAAACGATAGTAGCCCCGGCGGACATGAAACACTGACGTCTGTAATCCGATTGTTAGGGAGAAAAAATGATGGACTGACAGCCTTAACATCTAACATCTCCTCGTTTTAAGTGGCATGGTTTGGTTACTATTTAATACCGATGGAAACAGCGCAAAATATATCTGCAGGATTTCATAAATCAGTGGATTTCACTCAACAGGTTTTGTTGGCACCATCCAAACTAAAATCCCCCGATCAGATAGAAGGCTTTGCATGTTGGCCAAGAATGCGTGTTATGATTTTGGACAAACATATCTTGCTAAATAGTGAAGCTTATTTCTCACGTTCACTTTTGCCATGAATGGTAGTCAAGACGACCACTTGAACAGACTAGAAAAGCCCTCAGAGCGCAGACCTCCGCCAGGCCCGAGCTCCCAATAGTAAAAAAGTCCTGAATCCACACGGTGATCAGGATCAGCCCCACCATCTATAGCAAATTAGAATAAACAGAGTGAACCCTCTTGTCAGTCATCCACTGTTTTTGTCTCTCTGGGCGGAGGCGGGGCCACTCGCATACACACAAACGGAAGTAGAGGCTTGTAATGTAAACGTAAGGTAACATAGTAAAAGTAATCCGTATCGGCCACAAAATGTAATTTTATCTACCATTACAGAAAGGTAGATGAACATCTGTCCATAACTTAGGGGTGCACAAAAAAAATCGATTCACAGTCGAAATTGTGTGTATATATATATATATATATATATATATATATATATATATATATATATATATTACCGTTCAAAAGTTTGGGGTCACATTGAAATGTCCTTATTTTTGAAGGAAAAGCACTGTACTTTTCAATGAAGATAACTTTAAACTAGTCTTAACTTTAAAGAAATACACTCTATACATTGCTAATGTGGTAAATGACTATTCTAGCTGCAAATGTCTGGTTTTTGGTGCAATATCTACATAGGTGTATAGAGGCCCATTTCCAGCAACTATCACTCCAGTGTTCTAATGGTACAATGTGTTTGCTCATTGGCTCAGAAGGCTAATTGATGATTAGAAAACCCTTGTGCAATCATGTTCACACATCTGAAAACTTTTTAGCTCGTTACAGAAGCTACAAAACTGACCTTCCTTTGAGCAGATTGAGTTTCTGGAGCATCACATTTGTGGGGTCAATTAAACGCTCAAAATGTCCAGAAAAAGAGAACTTTCATCTGAAACTCGACAGTCTATTCTTGTTCTTAGAAATGAAGGCTATTCCACAAAATTGTTTGGGTGACCCCTAACTTTTGAACGGTAGTCGTGGTCAAAAATTTACATACAATTGTAAAGAACTATGTCATGGCTGTCTTGAGTTTCCAATAATGTTTTCTACAACTTTAATTTTTTTGTGATTGGAGCACATATTGTTTGTCACAAAAAACATTCATGAAGTCTGGTTCTTTTATGAATTTATTATGGGTCTACTGAAAATGTGACCAAATCTGCTGGGTCAAAAGTATACACACAGAAATGTTAATATTTGCTTACATGTCCCTTGGCAAGTTTCACTGCAATAAAGCACTTTTGGTAGCCATCCACAAGCTTCTGGCAAGCTCCTGGTTGAATATTAGACCATTCCTCTTGACAAAATTGGTGCAGTTTAGCTAAATTTGTTGGTTTTCGGACATGGACTTGATTTCTTCAGCATTGTCCACACGTTTAAGTCAGGACTTTGGGAAGGCCATTCTAAAACCTTAATTCTAGCCTGATTTAGCCATTCCTTTACCACTTTTGACGTGTGTTTGGGGTCATTGTCCTGTTGGAACACCCAACTGCGCCCAAGACCCAACCTCCGGGCTGATGATTTTAGGTTGTCCTGAAGAATTTGGAGGTAATCCTCCTTTTTCATTGTCCCATTTACTCTCTCTAAGGCACCAGTTCTATTGGCAGCAAAACAGGCTAAGAGCATAATACTACCACCACCATGCTTGGCGGTAGGCATGGTGTTCCTGGGATTAAAGGCCTCATATTTTCTCCTCCAAACATATTGCTGGGTATTGTGGCCAAACAGCTCAATTTTTGTTTCATCTGACACCACATGGACAAAGATAAGACCTTCTGGAAGAAGGTTCTGTGGTCAAATGAAACAAAAATTGATCCGTTTGACCACAATACTCAGCAAAAACAAACAAAAAAAACCAACTATTTTGTCTTGTCTCTCATGATTGTGAACGATAAGCAAAAATCCCCCCAAAAAGTGCCTTCTCCTTAAAGTGTTATTGTCAAGTACCATTATCACGGGAGGACGAGCAAAACATGTTACACAGCGAGAGTAAGCCAGGAGCCGGCATGCTAATAACAAAGCTAGCCGCTAAAATAGCTTTAAACAACAGTTACACTACCGTTCAAAAGTTTGGGGTCACCCAAACAATTTTGTGGAATAGCCTTAATTTCTAAGAACAAGAATAGACTGTCGAGTTTCAGATGAAAGTTCTCTTTTTCTGGCCATTTTGAGAGTTTAATTGACCCCGCAAATGTGATGCTCCAGAAACTCAATTTGCTCAAAGGAAGGTCAGTTTTGTA
The DNA here is from genome assembly GCF_033978785.1 of Entelurus aequoreus. Lineage (NCBI taxonomy): Eukaryota > Metazoa > Chordata > Actinopteri > Syngnathiformes > Syngnathidae > Entelurus > Entelurus aequoreus. The sequence goes on from NC_084758.1 coordinate 20,954,512, forward strand.
GCTTCTGTAACGAGCTAAACTGTTTTCAGATGTGTGAACATGATTGCACAAGGGTTTTCTAATCATCAATTAGCCTTCTGAGCCAATGAGCAAACACATTGTACCATTAGAACACTGGAGTGATAGTTGCTGGAAATGGGCCTCTATACACCTATGTAGATATTGCACCAAAAACCAGACATTTGCAGCTAGAATAGTCATTTACCACATTAGCAATGTATGGAGTGTATTTCTTTAAAGTTAAGACTAGTTTAAAGTTATCTTCATTGAAAAGTACAGTGCTTTTCCTTCAAAAATAAGGACATTTCAATGTGACCCCAAACTTTTGAACGGTAGTGTATATATCAATTAAATAAGAATACATTTTTCATTACTTCAGGCAAATCTTTTCTGTTACAGACTAAAAAAACAATGTTAAGTTATTATTCGTTGGGGAGGAGGGTAACAAAAAAATAATTGGAAAGCACTGATTTTAGGACAGATGCAATTAGTAATCATATATAAAAGTGTAAAAAAAAAAGGGTTTGCCATGTTTCCGGACAAATATGTTAACTAGTTGTTATAATGTACAAGTGTAAAAATAAGTTAACCACCATTAAAGAATGAATGCATTAACAACTATTTTACAAGTGCAAGAATAAGTTAGCTACTTTAAAGAGTGAATACATTAAAAAGTTATATTTTACAAGTGTTGAAATAAGTTTACCACCATTAAAGAATGAATGCATTAACAACTATTTCACAAGTTAAGACTAGTTTAAAGTTATCTTCATTGAAAAGTACAGTGCTTTTCCTTCAAAAATAAGGACATTTCAATGTGACCCCAAACTTTTGAACGGTAGTGTAAGTAAAGTTTAAGAGTGGACAGAGAGGAAATGACCACGTAGATTAAAAAGAGTCTATAGTGGTCCATTGGGGTCGAGAGTCCGGGATACGAAGCCCAGTCTCGAAAGTTAGCATTCTTTGTGCTGAACAGCCTTTAATTGTTTTTATTTTTTTTCATGCTGTAAAATTGTCATTCTCGGACAAGAGAGAAAGGAAAAATATCCCCGTCTATAAAGTGAACAGATTGGCGACGACACCTTTTTACGCGCGTTTTTTTAGCATCTTATTAGTAGTGCCTATTGCTCCATCTGGCACTGTAGTCTTGCATGTAAACGTCACATTTTGCCGCCACCTTGATAACTCATGGAAGGAGGCAGCTGTGACACTGTCTTTATCTGCTGTCTTCGCTGGAAATCTGCTGAGCTTGTCGGGTATTTACTGGTGTAACAACTGGCGTGCACACCCCTTCCCCATCTCCACCACGCAAGGCAAATCAAATCCTACGGCTGCGGCGGGGAGATTGCTTTTTGCTCTCTGTGGCAAAAGGCGACTCTGTGGTCCTGGTGACCCTGCATTTATTGAAGGGAGAGATGCAAAGGGCAGGAGGGAACCAGGAGAACTTAAACAAACGAGATGGCCGGCGCAAAGTCCCGCAGGTCAACTCTCGGCCATTCCCTCCCATCTTCAGCCGCTCCCTGGACTCTCCCCCCGTGCCGGCGGCGACACGGCTATCCTTCACGCTCCTCCCAGAGGTCCTCCAGATGAAACGGAACAATAATTATGGGAATAGAGTGGTGGCTCCGGCTGCCAAAGCGGGGCCGCTCGGATCACAACAACACATCGCCCAACCTGATTATGTAGCCATTTGCGGCCCCCTCCCCCCCCGTTCCTTCTTGTCCTCCTCTCCACTGACACTTGACCCCGCAGCAAAGACGTACGGGTTCTCCCTCCGACTGGATGTGGGTCACAGACATAGGAGGTGGTGCTACATGTGTGCGCTACTCTTCCTCATTAGCCAGCAAGGTCACTCTGCTTCTGTGCTCGCTACAAAATAAAGAAACACTACTAGACTGTCATGTTCTGTGACAGCATTCATGGCTCCACATATTTTCTGTGCTTTTGCATTCCATAAGATGAAAAACGGCTTGTTAGTCGCGCTTTTTATTGTCGTGAGCTTGTAATTGGCACACTCGAAACCCAACAACATGATCTGCATTGGTGATCAAATACTCACTTTTCAAAATACAGTAAAGCCTCTTTTTTTATAGATTATAACGCACTAGGACAGTGTTTCTTAACCATAGGGCCCGGGGCCCATTTACGCTCCTAGAGGGCCACCAAACAAATAGCTTTTTCTTAGGTACTCCTTTGTAATACACGTTTCCACCACTTGTGGCACCAATGACAATATCAAACAAACAGAAGAAGTCTGGAGCTAAAGTCAGAAGTTTAAAAGCCAATTTAGTTAGGAAACATTCATTATTATTTGAATGTGTTTATTTTAGCATAACATAATTTTTAACATAACTGAATGTGCATTTATTTTTTTCCAAATTATTTTTCTAATCAGTCTGATCCAAGCCCAACTGTTAAATAATAATGCATTAAATAATATTTGTGATTAACACATGCTTACATATCATTTGACAAGGTTGTAAACTAAGTATGTTGGATATAATGATTGAGTACAATTAAAGGTAACACTACTAATTCAGTGTTAATATTTGAGTGGGCCCCGGGCCCCTCTGTAGTGGAAAAGGGGTCAAAAAGTTTGGGAACCCCTGCACTGATAATCTGTTTAACTGCACACAACGTTTTTAAAGCACTTATAAGAATGTATAAAAAATAATCATGTTTTTAAGTGTTAAAAAAAAAAGATGACAATTTAAGGCAGACCTTCTCAAATAGTGGTGCGGTCCCCCAGGGTGGGGGGTAGCGGTGCGATGCCAGGGTCCTCGGGGAACATTTTTTTATCAGTATCATGATAGGCTGCAGCACCCCCCGCGACCCCAACAGGGACAAGCGGTAGAAAATGGATGGATGGATGCTTCACTACATGTGCTAATTCTAGCCATTAATCCTGACTCACTCTTTTATATATATATATATACACACTAGTGTTCAAAAGTTTGGGGTCACCCAAACAATTTTGTGGAATAGCCTTCATTTCTAAGAACAAGAATAGACTGTCGAGTTTCAGATGAAAGTTCTCTTTTTCTGGCCATTTTGAGCGTATAATTGACCCCACAAATGCGATGCTCCAGAAACTCAATCTGCTCAAAGGAAGGTCAGTTTTGTAGCTTCCGTAACGAGCTAAACTGTTTTCAGATGTGTGAACATGATTGCACAAGGGTTTTCTAATCATTAATTAGCCTTCTGAGCCAATGAGCAAACACATTGTACCATTAGAATACTAGAGTGATAGTTTCTGGAAATGGGCCTCTATACACCTACGTAGATATTGCACCAAAAACCAGACATTTGCAGCTAGAATAGTCATTTACCACATTAGCAATGTATAGAGTGTATTTCTTTAAAGTTAAGACTAGTTTAAAGTTATCTTCATTGAAAAGTACAGTGCTTTTCCTTCAAAAATAAGGACATTTCAATGTGACCCCAGACTTTTGAACGGTAGTGTATATATAAATATATATATATATATATATATATATATATATATATATATATATATATATATATATATATATATATATTTAAAAAAAACAGCACAAATGATTTTATTCATGTTTGTTTTGTAGGTTAAAGTGTTTTATATACCGTGTTCCTGAGTTAATTTTGCTGATCAATTAGAATGCATTATTTATTGAGTTTATTAAATTACATTTTTCAGTATCAAATGGTTCAAGTCGCTCAAAAAATATATATCAATTAAATAAGGATTTATTTTTCATTACTTCAGGCAAATCGTTTCTGTTACAGACTAAAAAAATAATGTTAAGTTATTATTCGTTGGGGGGTAACGAAAAAATAATTGGGAAGCACTGATTTTAGGACAGTTGCAATTAGTAATCATATCTAAAAGTGTAAAAAAAAGGGTTTGCCATGTTTCCGGACAAATATATTAACTAGTTGTTATAATTTACAAGTGCAAAAATAAGCTAGCCACCATTAAAGGATGCATGCATTAACAAGTTATATTTTACAAGTGCAGAAATAAGTTAACCACTGTTAAAAGGTGAATACATTAAAAAGTTATGTTTTAAAAGTGTAAAAATAAGTTAATCATCATTAAAGGATGAATGCATTAACAAGCTGTTATGTATTACAAGTGTAGAAATAAGTTAACCACTGTTAAAGAATGAATGCATTAACAACTATTTTACACGTGCAAGAATAAGTTAGCCACTTTAAAGAGAGTACATTATAAAGTTATGTTTTACAAGTGTTGAAATAAGTTAACCACCATTAAAGGATGAATGCATTAACACATTTTTATACATTAAAAGTGTAAAACTAAGTTAACCCATTTTAAAGGATGAATGTATTCAAAAATGTATCATCTTTTATTATACAGTGTAAAAATCCGTTGATTACCCACCCTCAACCCATTTTCTACCACTTATCCCTGTCGGAGTCCCGGGGGGCTGGAGCCTACCCCAGCTGCACCCGGGACAAGTGGCCACCTCATCGCAGGGCCAACAGATAGACAAACATTAATCAGTGTTAAATATTACAAAAACTATGTACAGTATATTTGATCTATTTGAACGTGTAAATTAGCTAGACATTTAAAGGCTAGCTTTGTTGTGCTAGCAGCAAAAGTAGACTCTTTTAGAAACACTACTTTTAAAAAAGCCACTGAAAGCCGATTACGACTAAATAAATACAAATAATGAATAAATGATGCACAAATAGTAATAAAATAATTAAACCAGAGTTATTTATGATGGCTGAACTGAGATTTAGTAAAGTCTTACATGGTCCCTCCACTTTTTAGACGGTAGAAGTTGACAAAAAAGTTTCCAAATTGTACACACTAAGTTTACACTGTAAATTTTAATTAGTCTTATAATAGGCGCTAATGTGTCCCTCAACGCAACCTATTTTTTTTTTTTTTTTTTTTTTTTTTTTTTATATATAACCTCAACGCAACCTAAAGACTCAAGGGTATATAAATATGCAGAGAAAAAAATAACATCTTGCCTGAAATCATGTTTTTAGAGGAATTATATACGCTTCAGTTGTGGGGTCAAAGTTTAATTAGGGCTAAAAGGAGAAAATAAGAGAACACGCTTCCCTAGCAAACACAGCAAATCATAATGTATACATCGGGGGATGTCTTATTTGCCCTTGCAACGATAATTAGCATTAATAATAGACAAGAGAACCGAGGAAAAGTCACATCCAATGCCACACATTGGATGCTACTACATAAGAGGGCTGAGTGATGGTAAAAAGAGGAAAGTGTGACGATAGCCACAGAACAGGAATGGATACAGTTAATTTGATATCAATCACATTAACTGTCCACATTCATTGTAGCAGTGTGGTGCTAACAAATAGTGTGAAACTGACAGCACAATGGCTGATGACTAGCATGGAGAACTTAGTTTTATTTGTTAGTTTCCTTTGTCACGTGTGTATGACTGCTTTAAATGTGACTAAACATTTCATTAGTAATTCGCACCAAATGGTCCGACAAAGGCAAAAACAGATGCAACTTTGTCCATAATAATGTAAATCGAATTAATCCATCGACAAATATGAACACAAAACACATCGTACAGGGAGTAATTATTAGAAATGTCCGATAATATCGGCAGTCCGATAATATCGGCAGTCCGATATTATCGGCCGATAAATGCTTTAAAATGTAATATCGGAAATTATCGGTATCGGTTTCAAAAAGTAAAATGTATGACTTTATAAAACGCCGCTGTGCGGAGTGGTACACGGACGTAGGGAGAAGTACAGAGCGCCAATAAACCTTAAAGGCACTGCCTTTGCGTGCCGGCCCAATCACATAATATCTACGGCTTTTCACACACACAAGTGAATGCAGAGCATACTTTGTCAACAGCCATACAGGTCACACTGAGGGTGCATGTATAAACAACTTTAACACTGTTACAAATATGTTCCACACTGTGAACCCACACCAAACAAGAATGACAAACACATTTCGGGAGAACATCCGCACCGTAACACAACATAAACACAACAGAACAAATATCCAGAACCCCTTGCAGCACTAACTCTTCCGGCACGCTACACTATACACCCCCCCTCAACCTCCTCATGCTCTCTCAGGGAGAGCATGTCCCAAATTTCAAGCTGCTGTTTTGAGGCATGTTAAAAAAAATCATGCACTTTGTGACTTTAATAATAAATATGGCAGTGCCATGTTGGCATTTTTTTCCATAACTTGAGTTGATTTATTTTGGAAAACCTTGTTACATTGTTTAATGCATCCAGCGGGGCATCACAACAAAATTAGGCATAATAATGTGTTAATTCCACGACTGTATATATTGGTATCGGTTGATATCTGTAATTAAGAGTTGGACAATATGGGAATATGGGATATCGGCAAAAAAGCCATTATCGGATATCTCTAGTAATTATAGTTGTACATGCATAAAACAATGTAAAATACAACAAATTGGTAGCTAATGACCGTTTAACATCACTTTTGACTTTTACAGCCTGCATGAACGCCATGTCGGCACTTTGTTATGAGTTCCTTCTCAAATTCAATAGTGTTTCTCACCTTTATCGCTGTGTGGCCACTCGCAACTTTCCCTGGTCCCACAATGGCTTTTTATTTATTTATTTATTTTTTTTAACAGCCGTACTCAACAAAAAGACTGAATCAGTAACCCGCGGGATTCTTTGATTGGACAATCGATACGCGGGCAGACAGACTAGTTAGTTGCACACAATAGCTGTACGAAAACGAGACGGTGTACGAAAACCGAGGCAATATTTGTGAAGCTTTACGTCGAAAACAGATGTGAATGTTGTACCATGGCCACAGTTTTACACTGTTGAAGATTATTCATATTTCTTGGATTTTCTAAGGATTGTGGACAGTATTTGTAAAGTATTATTTCATGTTTTGTTTGGACACAGCTAGCCAGACAGCGTATGTACTGTAGTTGTAATAACACCCATGACGTTATGCGTGTATTGTGATCAATATAAAGTGGGACTCACTCAATGGACAGTTGTCTGTTTGGTCCAGCTGGCCAGGAAAGTTGTTTCCGGTTGATTTGAGTATGCACTCCATTTATGTTGAATGTCAAATTCCACATTATGCAGCTTCGAGTCACTTTCACCTCACTCTCTCGGCTTCCGTCTGCTCCAACGTCTCACCCTTCCTTCGTGCTCACTTCTAGAAGCAGCAGTTCATCCTCAGTATATTCAGCTTCAAAAATATAAGGTTGAGAATCCTCATTTGTCCAAAAATAGTCGTCTTCGTTGTCTACTACCAAGTCTGCCATGATTACAACACACTAGCGTCTGTATCCGGAAGTAGGAGCACACATTTGTTGCCAGAAGTCGGAAGTGAGCTGCAATGAAAACGGAAATGCGCCGAAACACTAGTTCCGGCAATGATTAAAATGACCAAAATACGGTAAATATTGAACATATTACATATTATGTAGGTGTCTGTTACTACATTATATATATACTTGCAGTGTGTATAGAAAACATATTACATATTATGTAGGTGTCTGTTACATTATATATATATATACTTGCAGTGTGTGTATAAAACATATTACATATTGTTATGAAGGTGTCTGTTACTACATTATATACATACTTGCAGTGTGTATATAAAACATATTACATATTGTTATGAAGGTGTCTGTTACTACATTATATATATACTTGCGGTGTGTATATAAAACATATAACATATTGTTATGAAGGTGTCTGTTACTACATTATATATATAGACTTGCAGTATGTATATAAAACGTTGATGGAGGGATTTGAAATTGTTTTAGAGGCTTTGAAGGCTACAACTGTGACTCCCGTCAGCCGCATCTTTCGTCTATCATCTTTAAAATCCTAAAAAAAAAAGATGTGTGTTCTTGTCCCTCGTGATTGGAACGATAGACAAAATTCCTAAAAAAGTGCAGTTCCCCACTGCAGTGTTTATATTGTTACTTTGCAGTTTTGCTTAAAGAAGGTCCAAACTTGATCGTCAGTTAAGTCATGTCCAACTCCACCTCTGCCTACATGTTCAATATTGAAGTGCAACTTTCTTTGTCAATACTTTATTCAGCTATTTCATTTATTGTTATGGTTGTGTATACTTGAGACCCCCCCAACCCCCTCCTTAAGATACAGTATATTATTGCTTTTGGTTGTAATTTTTGTTCATGTGCAAACTTTTGCCAAAAAAGTATATCTTACGGTTAGTTGTTTTATTTAATTTGGAGATTTAAACGTCTTCATTCCAATTGCAATGTTAAATTTCACGAGAAATACAAGTTTATTGCATTTGAAATGATATACTTGCATTATTACATCAATGGTCTAATGAGAATAATGTTTATTGGCAATAATTAGTACGTCAATATATCGCCGAGCAAAAGTTGTAGTACCTGCATGGACTTTATCATTCTCCCTTCTTTTGTAATTATTTCAACATTGCTTTCTTATCTATGCAGCTGCCTCCTCCTCACGGAAGTCCAAGTTTGACCCGCATAGGGATTTTGTGTGTGTGCTTTTTATCAGCATCTCCTATCTGCACTGTGGAATTTTAAGTAAAAGCCCCCCCCCCCCCTTACCCACACATTGCTTTCTCTCAGCACAAAGCACCTGCATTTGATCACTTTGTGCGGTCAGATCCTGAATTTTCACTGCTTCTTTCTGCGATAGCCTTTGGCCTGGGAGGGGCCACCATCAAAACACACACACACACACACACACACACTCTCACACTCTTGTATGTGTTACCTTCTTGAGACCTGAGAAAAATGCCTACCTCTTTAGGACCACCCTTTCTAGATATATAAAGATTTGTATTTACAACATTAATAATATATACAGACTATGCAAAATATAAAAAAGCTTGTTGTGAAAACTAAGTTGGAATTTCACAAGAAAAAGATCACAAATTCACAAGAAAAACGTGGAATTTTGGCAGTATTATAAAAAAAAGTTGTGATTTTACTCAACGCAAGTCAACATTTTACAAGAAAAACTGAACATTTCTGTAATATTAGTAATAAGTTGGAATTTTACTCGAAAAAAGTCACAATTTTAAAAGAAAACCTTGAATTTTATTTGGCAAAATTATGACAAGTCATAATTTTACTCAAAAAATGTCACTATTTTGCAAGAAGTAAAAAATTGGCAATATTGTGATAAGTCCAAATTTCCTATGACAAATGTCACCATTTTGCATTAAAAAGTAATGATTTTACATAAAAAAGTAATTTTACGAGAAAATACTGCAATAATACAGAAACAGAAAGAATATGAGAAATTGTTCCCAATTTTATAAGAAAAAAGTTGACACATTGTGAGAAAAAGACTGATTTTAGTTATTTTACTTTTTTAAATCTTTTGTTTGTTATTGGTTTTTAATCTTCATTATTTACTTCAAGTTATTAGAGTATGTCTCTATATACATTTTTTTAAAAATACATTTTGGCCAAAGGAGGCACATTTAAATGTCTTACACACACTTGCTATTAATATGTTGGTCAGAGGGGGAGCACTTCAAATTTTTTTTACACACATTTGTTATTTCATATGTTGACCAGAGGGGGAGCACTTTTAAAACCGACACACAGCCAATTTGAAAAATCCCTCCTTTTTGGGACCACCCTCATTTTGATAGATTTCACCACCAGGGGTGCAAATGAGACATTCTCTATTAGATACAATGGTTTTCCGTATTGGGACCATGACTTATGTCCTAACTTGTTCACACCTCCTCATATGGAAGCTACTTTTCCTTGTTGATGTCTCAAGAAGGGTTGAAACACACACACACACACACACACACACACACACACACACACACGCACACACACACACACACAGCAGAATAAATGCTTGGAGAAATATGAATGCCTTTGAACTTTGTTCTGTAATGTGGGTCAGAGATCTATCGCATGCATATTCCGAAAAAAACTCTTTTCATCTGCAATTGCAGCGTTAAGATTCCCCCCTGGTACGCTCTTAATTTCATCTCCTTCCCGACGCTCTTTATTTATTTCATTTCGCTCCACATTAATGTGTAATCTTCTCAAACATGGCAGAGGAGTTCATACAAGGGAAGGGAAACGGAGGAACTTTTTTTTCCGCCTCTTTCTCCCCAATGATTCCGTTTTAAAGATGGCGGGCTGACCACCGCGCGTTCGTGTGCGTCCACTGCAGCTCTCAACTGTCAGCGTGTGTGTGTGTGTGTGCTTTTAAAGAATATAGTTTCCTCCTTTGTGCGGAGTAACATTCCTCCTGAAAGCCAATTACTGCTAACATTATCTGAGTTTCTTCTTCCACTATTAATTGTCTCTCTCTTTCTCTGTTCCCCTCCCCCTGCCCTCCTGTGTTCTGCGTTACAGACGGAGAATTATTCAATTGACTCCAGTTACGTGAACAGCAGAGCCCACCTCATTAAAAGGTACGTTTTCTGTTTTATTTGGCGCACATCGGTTGCCGTGGTTATCGCTAAACGGTTTTATCTAATGAGAGCGCGGGAAGTCCTTGCAGCGCTTTGTAAGTCTTTGCAGGGCGTTAGGATAGCAGGGATTGGAAGATAATACACACACGAAAAAAGGGTGCTTGAGTTTATTCAGCGGGAAAACAAAAAAATGTAGATTAGTATATAGATTAGATACAACTGGGGAATCTGATTAAATCCTGTAATTTCATGCTAAAACATATGATGCAAATCTGATTTATTTAAGGCAACAGAAAGACATTTTTACTCACAGGCGCCCCAACAAAATTGTTATATAGTCTAAAACAAATATTGTCTTGGATTCAAAATGACGTCACCGCCGGCTCACCCATTAAATACGCGCGATGGTCAAGCTAGATCTGTTCTCAACGGGTACTAAGCGCCTCTCTGGAAGGAGAACATGCCCTATGCTTGTTAAAGTTCAAGTACCACTGATAGTCACACACACACACACACACACACACACACACACACACACACACACACACACACACACACACACACACACACACACAATGTGTGGTGAAATAACCCTCTGCATTTGACCCATCCCCTTGTTCCACCCCCTGGGAGGCGAGGGGAGTAGTGAGCAGCAGCGGTGGCCGCGCTCAGGAATCATTTTGGTGATTTAAACCCCAATTCCAACCCTTGATGCTGAGTGCCAAGCAGGGAGGTAATGGGTCCCATTTTTATAGTCTTTGGTATGACTCGGCCGGGGTTTGAACTCACGACCTACCGATCTCAGGGCGGAGACTCCAAAGTGCGGCCCGGGGGCCATTTGCGGCCCGCAGCTAATTGTTTACCGGCCCGCCACACATTCTGGAAATGCTATTGCAAAAAATAAAAATGAACATTAAAAAAAGTGGAATGAGGTGAAATCTAACGAGAAAAAGTTGCAATGTTGACACAAAAGCTGCCATGCAGGCTGTTTTTTTTTCTTTTGTCTTTCTTTCTTTCTTTTTTTGCCAATGCTCAAAAAAAAAAAATAATGACAAAAAATCCATGTTTTAATTAATTATTTTCAAAGCTCCAATTAGTTCAAATTTTTCACTTTAAAATGTTTTATGTGGTAAATATTGCACATATTGTGTAGTTGCCATATAAAAACAAAGTTTTCTTTGACAAAAGAGCATAAAACAAACAAAATAATAGTTCAAACGTAAAATCGACAGATATATCTGAAGTTGATCTCGTAACTTAAGTGATGAAAGTAAAAAAAAAATAATAAAAATGTATCACTTTATGAGTGGGGCACCTTTTGGATCCCAAATATATTTAGTGGTATTTTATTTATCTTTTCACTGTGATGACTCAAAAATATTTAATAATTTAAATCAATGGTGTCCTGCATTATTTATATTTTAGGGCTCTTATTACTAAATACTGCATATTTCAGTTTTACTATAAAAAACAAAGTTGTTTTTGACAGAAAAGCCATGAAACCTTTTTTTTTTTAAAGTTGATATAGAGATTTACTGTAAGCATTAAATAAAAAATAATAATACAAATTAGACTTATTTTTAACATTTTAATAACTGAGACCCTTTATGGTCCCCGGTACCCCTAAAGGTAAATAAATACAAAAAATCCATATATTTTGTTATGGTTTGAAAATGAAAAATATCAAAATGGGCCCCACATGCTTTAATTTTTCCGTTTGCGGCCCTAAGTGGAAAAAGTTTGAACACCCCTGCTCTAACCACAAGGCCACTGAGCAGGTTTGTGTTGTTTTCGGCTCTACAAATCGTTCAAATCGCAAAAAGGATAAACGTTTCTTCAGAGTTCCTCGAGAGGTAATTAAAAAGGGCGGAAGAGTGCACGTTTATTTGAAAAAAGACAAAAGCAGCTCACAATCCAGGCCAAGGGAGCAGAGTCGAAAAATGCATGAGTGTGGAATGATCGCTTCTTTAAAGGATTGTTTGAAATACTTGTAATGCTTCTTTTATTTGCCATTTAAGTATTATCTTGATATTATTTGTATTTCTTAAACACATGTTTGCTACGAGTGTTTCGAAAATCACCAACTCGGCGAGTCTAAATAAAAGAAAAAAAATGTGATCAAAACCTAAAAGTTAAGTTTTCACTAAAGACAACAATCAAATGAATCTTTCAGCACATACACAATATTGACATTTATAGTTATATTTTGAAAAAGACAACCATCATAAATTAATCTTCCAGCACTTACACAATGTTGACATTTATAGTTATATTTTGATAAAGACAACAATCATAAATTAATCTTTCAGCACATACACAATATTGAAATCTATAGTTATATTTTGAAAAACACGCTACTCGTAAACGGTGCATACAACAGCAACAAACATGGCAGTAGACGCCAAGTTAAATCATTAAAGGCAACCTTACCCGAGCAAAAACGATATTTATCCGGGACAGTCTTGATACCAATGTCCTTGACCCAACCACACACAAAGAAGTTGTGGACCTCCATGCTTTTCCAAGTTTCTATCAGTTTTGTCATGTAGAATGACCACAATAGTTTGATATGTCTGGGATTGCGACCGACATAATTTTTATTTCACTCGATAAATCTTTTTTTGATAAAGTTTAGTGATCTATTCTATTACATAGTTGGATTTTTTGCTCGTATCTGCTTTTTCCAGGAAGATTTAGGCCCCTTGTGTACTCAGTTCACACACTGTTTGCTGTATAACAGCCATTTTAGCTTGATCGACCACTACTGGTTTTCACTTCCGGGAAGAAGTCACGTGTCGGAATATAAGCAATACAGCCGTGTTTCTTAACCATAGGGCCAGGGCCCATTATTGGGCCGCAGCGGTACTCAGTTGTAGTACATTTGTGGCAGTCATGACAAACTCGAACTAGAGTTGTGTATAAAGAGGATGGTTTCAGGCAATCTTCCTAATGATTGGTCAAAAGGCACTCACGTGACTACAGGACGCCATGTCTGCTACCAACTTTGAGCTGATGCTATGTTTGCGGAGCTTCCTCGTTAGTTTTTCAACGTGTAACAATGCCCCTGAGAATTGTGGGAAGTTTTTACATCAATTTCCCTAACAACCCGAAAAAGTGCCAGGTAAACACACGACAACGTTTGCGTTGTGTTCAGGAGAGAACACACAGAAGTTCATACAAATAACAGAATAAATGTATACATTTAATAGATGGTTGGACAAAAACAGACTTTCCTGGAATCTTAGTAAAACTAAAATAATGCAATTTGGTAGGAATAGAAGAGATAGTCAAACAAAGAGAAGGACATTGAAAGAGTAAAAGAAACCAAATGTTGGGTGTCGTAGATAAAATTAACTGGTAATCTCAAAACATGTACAACGTAATGTAAAGATGTCAATAATGAATAAAGCAAAATATGTTCCGGATGCAGCTGAGATAGGCTCCAGCGCCCCCCGCGACCCCAACAAGGGACAAGCGGTAAAAAATGGATGGATGGATGTTCTGGACCAAATGTCACTCCGTATTCTCTACTGCTCGACAGTGTTACCATATCTGAGTTGTGCAGAAATATGCGGAAACTAGTACAAAATTACACTTATTCCCTTAGCATATTGCAAAAAAGAAAGATCAGATAGATTAATACACAAAAGTCACAATTTCTCCGTAATTATTGCGCCAAAGCGAATGAGGATTTTGGCAAAATTAGGGTAATAAGTTACTTTTTTGGTTGTTCTGTGTATTTTTTTTACATTTGTTGTGCCGTCGGGTGCGTGTTAGAGTGCCTGCTAGTCATGAAACACGGCAAGAATGTAGTGAAGTGAATTATATTTATAGAGCGCTTTTCTCTACTGACTCAAAGCACTTTACATAGTGAAACCCAATATCTATGTTACATTTAAACAAGTGAATGTAGCAACAGTGCGTCAAATACGGCCGCACACTTCTACTTTCACGAAATAAAAGCATGTTTTATTGTAGGTTTGTGAGCTTGAGTATGTTTAGAACGATATAAAGACGTATTACTTTGGTTTATTTCGTCAGAAAAACTGACGTCAAAACGACAGCAATTGCATGCATCCTTGGTAGCAGACATGACGCCTGTTTAGTTGGCCATACTCTCTTTATACTCGACTGTCTCAAACAAACAAAAGTCTGGCGCTTAAGTCATAGAGCAGTTTCTCTAGTGCAGGGGTGTCCAAACTTTTTCCATTGAGGGCCGCATAATGAAAAATGAAAGCATTCGGGGGCCATTTTGATATTTTTGATTTAAAAAACCAATACATTATATATTTTTCCCAAGAGCACTCCCCTCAATTTTGGTGAGTGTTAAAGGTCCCAGTCATTAGTGTTAAAAAAAAGTTTTATATTCATAGTTTTTTTTACTTTCCACACCTAAATATCTATAGATAAATTTCAGGTCTATCCGTTGACATATTATAAAGTCAAAACATTATTATCTTTTATGCCTTTTTGTAAAAAAAAAAAAAACATGTTTTTTTTAATGAAAAATTCCCCCTTGCCCTCGCCCCCAAATGTTTAGAATATTAGATGTTAAGTAATTCTAGCCTTAGATAGGTCAACAATTCATGACAACATAGCTGTTAGTTCATTATTGTTTTCTGAGCAATAACAGTTTGAAAAAAAAAAAAAAAAAAAAAAAAAAAAAAGGTATTGGGTATCCAAAAAGGCCCCACCCATAAAAGTGTTAAAAAAAAGATAAAATATTTCCAAGTGGAATATTTCACGTGAAGTACGGTAGTTGGAGCCTTTAACAGGCCAATAATTCATACCAACATTAATTTAATTTAAATATTATTTATTTACGGTTTACTTTATTTTATTATAGTAAAATCTGCAACATTTTCTCATTACACCTGTTTGCTCTTGAATTTCATTTTTATGTTTTTTAGCAGCATTTTATAAAGGGTCCCACTCATAAAAGTTTTAAAAAAATATATACAGTGGGGCAAAAAAGTATTTAGTCAGCCACCCATTGATTGTCAATGGGTGGCTGACTAAATACTTTTTTGCCCCACTGTATATTATTTTTACTTTCAACATTTAAATCCCTAGTTCAACTTCGGATCCATCTGTCATTTATACGTTTTCATAATTCTTTGTTTTCTTATGTTTTATGCCCTTTTTGTCCAAGAAAACCTTGTTTTATTTATATGGCAATAGGTAATATTTTCCCCAAAAAAATATTTCAAAGCGGAATATTTCATGTGAAGTAATCAGAGCCTTTAATAGGCCAATAATTCATACCACCATTAATTTAATTTAAATATATATATATTTTTACAGTTTACTTTATTCTATTAGAGTCAAATCTGCAACATTTTCTCATTACACCTGTTTGCTCTTTTATTTATTTTTCATGTTTTTTTTTTAGTAGTAGTATTTTTAAAATGTGGCGAGGGCCGCAAAATAATCAGCCGCGGGCCGCAAATGGCCCTCGGGCCGCACTTTGAACATCCCCGCTCTAGTGCAATTATGACTAAAGTGGTGCAGCTGTATTTTCATTTGCACTTTAATTTTATTAAATTTAGTTAAACAAATATTTTTGGTTATTTAAGTACAACATAAATGTAAAAAAAAATAAAAAAAATCAGTTACTAATGAGTCCTTTTGTATGCAGTATATTTTGCTAGTATTTATTTTTCTAATCAGCCTGACCTAAACATAATGTTTATGTGTTAAACAAATATAATTTGCATCCAACACCCGGTTTCATATCATTTGACAAGGTTGTAAACTGTAAGAATGTTAGATATAATTATTAAATACGATTAAAATCAAGATTACTTAGTAAGAGTTCATATTTGAGCAGTCTCCGGGGCCCTTTGTAGTGAAAACATTGGGCCCAGAGGTCAAAAAGGTGAAGAACACATGCTATACAGTCCATTTTTTAAGTAAGATTTTCTCGTTCATATCCGTCATGTTTACAATAAAATGAACGAAAAATTACTCCGACATGTTTGCAGCATCCCCTAGTGGTGTTTTATAGAAATTAATATTTGTATTAGCATAGCTTGTTAAAGATTAAATATTAAAGTACCAATGATTGTCACACACACACTAGATGTAATAGTAAAAATTATAAAAGCACTCCGTGATCGCAGACCTCCATCAGGCCAATATAAAAAAATCCTAAATCCAAATGGTGATCCAGATTGACCCCAAAATTAATAAAAGGTTTTACTTTTTGAGTTATGTAAATTAAGTTTTTCCTCAAGATGACAGCATAGTGCTTGGAATCCAGAGAAAACACGATTTAAGCAAATAATAATAATAATACCTGGGATTTATATAGCGCTTTTCTAAGTACCCAAAGTCGCTTTACATGTTAAAAAATGTGTTGCCGTAGGTGCCGACAAACAAACCAGACAAATCAGCAAATACAAAACCGCCTGGCGCAGGTAATTAATAAAATAATAGAATCATTTGACATGTCATGCTTGTTTTGTTTGTCTGTCGCTTCCAAAGAGGCTGCAAGAGGGTTTACGCTTTGTTCTATAGCGGAATGAAAGAAACAGAGTGAACCCTCTTGTCTTGGCTGCGAGCATACACACAAAGAAATGTTCAGCCTCATAACAAACATAAGTTAATGTAATTTAAAGAATCCGCATCCCCCTTAAAAATTAAATCACGTGTTTCTTATGCCAAAAGCTGAATGCAAATCTGAGCATAACTTTTTAAGTTATGTTTTTAAATGTACCAACTAGCTATCTTACTGACAAACAAAACCGGATGGATAGTAATAATGTATTGCTCATAGTGCTGACAAGTCAGACCCTTTCCTATGCTGCAATACAATAAACATTACCTGTTCTATGGCTATCATCACTTTTCCTGTTTGCCAACACATGGACCTGGAATCCCCCCCAAAAAAGCAGGGTTTCAAGCCAGGTGTGTCCAAAATTTGGGCTAAAAAAAATTGTTTGAGAGCCGACTGCGTAAAGTTTCACATATACATATACACACACATATATACATACACATATAACACAAATATATACACACACTCACACGTATACATAAACATATAACACAAATATATACACACACTCACACGTATACATAAACATATAACACAAATATACACACACACACACAAACATTTATATATACACATTCTGTACACATACACATTCTGTATGCACATATATACACATTCTGTGTACACACACACACACACACAATGGATATATAATTAATATAATTGGATATTAAAAGTATGTGAAAGTTTGACTCCCACCTTGTTCACTTCCGTGACAGCCTTCTTAAAGTTTTGTAATAAATCAGAAATATCAAGCAGCTAAAGTGCATCAAACATGCATAAGTGTGGAGAGTGTTTTGCATTTTCCCATTATGCTTTGTAAAGAATTTAAATGGGTGTAATTATATATATTTTTTTATGATGTGTGTACGTTTTTTTTAATAATATCCACAAACTGTTAGGTGTCACCGTGTCTGTTGGGATTTTTTCCCCCACCTGACTAGGGAAGGTTGTTTGCATTGGGGCATGTAAGTAATGCTGCGCTTGGTTTCATTCAAAGTATTACAAGTGGTCATAGACCGAAATGACTTATGTTGTCCACAAGATGGTGACAAAGCAGCAATGTTAAAACCGACTTAAAATTCTCCCTCACGGACCAAATCGAACACGGCGGCGGACTGTAGTTTGGACACCACTGTTTTAAGCGTACCTATAAGACATTTATCATCCAAACATAACTTGTATATGTTCATATCAAGGAATGAAGCAATCGAAACGTGTAAGCGATGCGTTTCCTGTTTCTTTTTAAGGCACTTGAATGCACCACATGTGGACATTTTAAATTTGGGTATCTTTGTGGGAATGCAGTTCCAAAATACTTCCCTCAAGCTGTGGCTTTTTCCCTTTTTTTCAACATTTAAATCCACAATTGTCCTTTTGTACCTGCAGCCTTTGCTACAATAAACGCTTTCTTTTGTTTCGTCCGACCCTCTCCGCCTCCCCTAGCCATTACGACAATTTCCTCTCCGAAGATTTCCTGCATTAACGTAAACAAAGAGCCTTGAAGTGCCGGCCCGGAGCGACCGGCCACAAAGAAAACCCCCTCAGGACTCATTGAGCCGCCCCACCTCCCATACCCGCCTGGCCTGGGACAGGTGCAATTACGGTGATAACATCACAGGGTCGGCAGTCGCAACCCCCCCCCCCAACCACAATGGGAAATGTTTGGCCAGCGTTGGGCAATGCGGCTACCTTGGAACGCCCTTCGCTTTTTTACCTGCATTCCATCTGAGCACACTTCTCGCTGGATGACACTCTTCCTGCCAGAACACATGTTGATTTACTCGCCTCCTATTTAGTGT
The DNA here is from genome assembly GCF_033978785.1 of Entelurus aequoreus. Lineage (NCBI taxonomy): Eukaryota > Metazoa > Chordata > Actinopteri > Syngnathiformes > Syngnathidae > Entelurus > Entelurus aequoreus. The sequence goes on from NC_084758.1 coordinate 20,973,308, forward strand.
TGTTTATAAATTGGAATTTGTTCCAGTGGGATGGCACTCAAACGAGGGGAAATCACACTGTTACTGTGCAGCTGTTGATTGTCTTTATTGACTGTGTGATCTTCCCACCCCACCCACAATCCCACACAAGGCAGATGCTCACATTGCATGCCTCCAGCTTTTCCTACATACATCTTCCTTCCCGGAATTCCTGATTACTGCAGTATTTGTCTGATTGAAATGAGTGAAGGATTCCGGTTTATTGAAGATGCCCTTGAAGGCAGCACATACATCCAAAATGTCAGGTCGTATAGCTGCCACGCTGACTCAAGTCACCCTCGCCTCCCCCAAGATTTCCAAAATTATTTGATCAAGATTATGTCGAAATGTGTTTTTAAGATTTGTTGAGGCTGTGGCCCAGACCAAATCTGGTGGTATTTTTGTCAAACAGGGCTTCATGGTACAAAATGGGTCACGATACAATACTGTGATATTCTACATAGTTCACTGGGAATTGAAATTTAAAATGCATCCTAAAATACAAGTTGTATATATATACAGTCGTGTAATCTGACATCACATGGGGTCATTGTCCTGTTGGAACACCCAACTGCGCCCAAGACCCAACCTCCGGGCTGACGATTTTAGGTTGTCCTGAAGAATTTGGAGGTAATCCTCCTTTTTCATCGTCCCATTTACTCTATGTAAGGCACCAGTTCCATTGGCAGCAAAACAGGCCCAGAGCATAATACTACCACCACCATGCTTGACGGTAGGAGTGGTGTTCCTGGCATTAAAGGCATCACCTTTTCTCCTCCAAACATATTGCTGGGTATTGTGGCCAAACAGCTACATTTTTGTTTCATCTGACATCACATGGACAAAGATAAGACCTTCTGGAGAAAAGTTATGTGGTCAGGTGAAACAAAAATTGAGCTGTTTGGCCACAATACCCAGCAATATGTTTGGAGGAGAAAAGGTGAGGCCTTTAATCCCAGGAACACCATACCTACCGTCAAACATGGTGGTGGTAGTATTATGCTCTGGGCCTGTTTTGCTGCCAATGGAACTGGTGCTTTAAATGGGACAGTGAAAAAGGAGGATTACCTCCAAATTCTTCAGGACAACCTAAAATCATCCGCCCGGAGGTTGGGTCTTGGGCGCAGTTGGGTGTTCCAACAGGACAATGACCCCAAACACACGTCAAAAGTGGTAAAGGAATGGCTAAATCAGGCTAGAATTGAGGTTTTAGAATGGCCTTCCTAAAGTCCTGACTTAAACGTGTGGACAATGCTGAAGAAACAAGTCCATGTCAGAAAAACAACAAATTTAGCTGAACTGCACCACTTTTGTCAAGAGGAGTGGTCAAATAGTCAACCAAAAGCTTGTAGATGGCTACCAAAAGTGCCTTATTGCAGTGAAACTTGCCAAGGGACATGTAAGCAAATATTAACATTGCTGTATGTATACTTTTGACCCAGCAGATTTGCTCACATTTTCAGTAGACTCATAATAAATTCATAAAAGAACCAAACTTCATGAATGTTTTTGTGACAAACAAGTATGTGCTCCAATCACTCTATCACAAAAAAATAAGAGTTGTAGAAATGATTGGAAACTCAAGATAGCCATGACATTATGTTCTTTACAAGTGTATGTAAACTTTTGACAACGACTGTACATTCACACAAGTGTGTAAACCACAATTATATTCCCTGCATTTTGCTTTAAACAAACTGCTTGTATATAAACTATGAGAGCCCCGTAGTCACTTTCACGTGAACCGAACTATCCATATCTATCTAGTTTGGTGCACACCAGATTTGGGATGGTTGCCTGAGCACTTTTTCCGAACAAAGCGCACTCGTAGAGTAAAGGTTCCTTTTAACCGAACCAAACATGACACATGTGAACGCACCCTAAAGCAAATAGATCGTTACCGTATTTTTCGGAGTATAAGTCGCACCGGAGTATAAGTTGCACCCGACGAAAATGCATAATAAAGAAGGGAAAAAACATATATAAGTCGCATTTTTGGGGGAAATGTACTTGATAAAACCCAACACCAAAAATAGACATTTGAAAGGCAATTTAAAATAAATAAAGAATAGTGAACAACAGGCTGAATAAGTGTACGTTATATGACGCATAAATAACCAACTGAGAACGTGCCTGGTATGTTAACGTAACATATTATGGTAAGAGTCATTCAAATAACTATAACATATAGAACATGCTATACGTTTACCAAACAATCTGTCACTCCTAATCGCTAAATCCCATGAAATCTTATACGTCTAGTCTCTTACGTGAATGAGCTAAATAATATTATTTGATATTTTACGGTAATGTGTTAATCATTTCACACATAAGTCGCTCCTGAGTATAAGTTGCACCCCCGGCCAAACTATGAAAAAAACTGCGACTTATAGTCCAAAAAATACGGTATATGTCGGGAATAAATGAGGATGTCCTTGTGAAAACAGGAGGACATGAGGGAAGGACACACACACACACAAACACAAACACACACGCCAATCTGGACACATGTGAGCGAAGGTGACGTGACAGTTAATCAACATCATCTCCGTGTAGCACGTCCACCTTCAAGGACCTGGAGGGGAACAGTCTGAAGGACAGCGGGCACGAGGAGAGCGACCAGACCGACAGCGAGCACGACGTCCATCGAGGACACTACGTTGACACGGCCGTCAATGACATGCTCAACATGACCGTCCCCCCCAATGTTTGCCAGCTGCCAGACCAAGGTAAGACGCGTCTGTTATTGTGCGGCAGCAACACAAAGGAAAAAGCATCTTCTTCTCATGTTACCAGCGTGAGCGTGTAGGAGGAATGTCGGTCGCTACACGAGTAGCGACACATCTCAGCGCTAGTCACTTCAAAAATAATAGATGGAAGTACACAACAATGGAGGACATGTTTTCTTCCCACCGCCACTCGTTGGCTGGCATTCTGGTCGCAAATTCAATGGCAATTGCAAGAATACACAGGTCTAATTGACGTGTTTCTTGGTTGCCATGGTAACAGCAAATGCAATACGCATCAACGTTTCGATGGTGTTAATTTCCGGTTATATAGTTGCGTTTTGTCGCGATGTTTTGACCACTTGTTCAAAGAACAGCTTCAGGAAGTTTGGCCTTGAGACACGCTACTTTTGAGACTCTTAACTGTTGACAGTAGAAATGTAAGACTATTTAAAAATGATGAAAATGTGAGGAAAACGTTAAATGTTGCTATTTGTTTTTCTTCCCATATTGTCTTAAAATTCACAAAATAATTCTAGGAGGTCGTATTTTTAAAAGCCGTTTGGCGAATACAGATAGAAGAATGTTAATGTACACTGTCCCTGTTAAACACCTTTTTAATTTTTTTACCGTGTTTCAAAAATTTCGGGGGAATTTGTAAAAAAATAAAAAACATTTTTGAAATTAAAAGAAAAAATTATTTAAAAAAAATTCTGTTTAACCATTTTTTTTGTTTGTTATTTTTTATATTTTTTTAAAATAATTCTGAAAGAAATGCTCGATAATTTAAAAAAAATAACCAGGAGTGGTCCGTTTTATTTTTATTTCTTTTATTTATTGAAAAATTATGAACATTTTTGGTGAAAACGGTCAAATTCATTAAAAATTATTTTAACAGCTCATATTTCAATCTTTAAGTTTTTCTTTTCCCGTATATAGAATGATTTTTAGGTGAATTACTAAAAAATATATATTTGTAATATTTCATATCTAACGTTTATTATATTTAATCATTTATTAAATGTATATTCCTTAATTCATTCATTGATTTAAAAGGGTTGGATATATGATACCAGGGGCAGCAGTTACAGGTGCCTCATTTTTAATTACTTTTTTTTTTGTCTCTGGAAATGTCCCCACAGTCATAAATATAACAGTAATGTAAATGCATGAGTGTTTGACAATTCCTCCATTGCCAGTTGCCCATGTTTGAGGAAAAAAATCATTTCATGTGATTGACATAACCGAGAACGTGGTCACTAAAACCGCAGAGCCCCAAATGAGGTCAGCCCATGTTGCCATGGCAATGACAGACTATTTCCCTTCCTAATGTATTGATCACGCTTGATTGTTGCTTGAAATTTCAGATGTGTTCTGTCCGTCAAAGTAGGACTCAGGGGATGCACGTTTTAAACTGGAATCTTCCCAAGGTTTCTGAAGTTGGTCCATTATTTTGGAACCGTTCACAACTTTTGACAATAGTCCTGTTGCCAAGCGGGCCTTCAGGGTCCCTTCTGATGCAACCTCAGGCAACGTCATTGATTGACAGCCGCTGTGTTTGCACTTGAAGGCCCGCTGCATCACAGAGAGCAGACATGGCAGCAATTAGGCTCACAAAAGGTGGACTTCTACATGCGTCCACCGTGATCCATTATTCAGATGGATCATTTAGCCAACGTTGATGTTTCATGTCTGACCGGAGCATTTAAAAAGACATCCCGTCGTCTGGCAGGAGTCGTGTTCATGCTTAACTGCTGCCAGTCACGCTGAGGAGGATGAAGATGTCTGCAGATGTTGCCGTGCACCTGGGAGCTATTTAGGGCTCGCAGGAAAACACCAACAGGTGCGCCGGATCAGTGGAGCATACGTGCCCGCTGTTGTCGAAATTTCTAAAAAATGACCCGAAACACGGCAGAGTGGAAATGACTCATCAGGGATTAAACACTGTGCTAATAAAATCAAATAAAAAATACACAATTGTATTATTATTAAATTACATTTATTAAAAAAAACTAGATCGTGTGTGAAGGATATGTATCAAGGATTTAAATATATAGTAATTAAATAAGTTAAAAACAATTGGATTAATATAAAATATAGTACAAAAAAATACTGCACATTAAGTGGAAATTACAATTCCACTTAAAATTGTGTTTTAAAAATTAAATTATGAATATAAAAAAATATATATCAGTAAATTAAAAAAAATATTGCGTGATAAGGACCCTTTTCGGGGATTAAACAGGCGATAAAAACATGAAAAACTGAAAAATGTGTTATTAAATGAAATATTTCAAGTAAAACAAATATTTAAAAAAATAATGTGATTATTATAAATGAAATACATTACATAATACATTTATTAAAATAAAAAAGGACACTTTTTGGGGATTAAACATTGGCAATAAAATCATATGAAAAATTAAAAAATGTTGTTGTTTATTGAAATATTTAAATTAAAACAAATATCCAGGATTTCAAATAGATTAATGAAATAAATAAAATGTGATTATAAATTCTAATATATTACAATAAAATGCTGCACTTTGAGGCTAAAAATTGTGTAGTAAAAATAAAATTATAAATATTTAATTAATTAAAATAAAATATTGTGCACGAAGCACACTTCAAGGATTAAACATTGGACAATAAAATCATAAAAACCTAAAAAATTGTATTAAATGAAATATATTTGAACAAAAAATCTAATGTGTGAAGGAAATTCATCAGGGATTACACATTGATTAATGAAACGATTACCGTATTTCCTTGAATAGCCGCAGGGGCGTTAATTAATTTAAAACCTCCTGTCACACCTGCGTTTACCGGAAACCGGCGGGATGGCCGTGCATGCGGTAATTATTTTAAAACCTCTTCTCACTCCGGCGTTTACCAAAAGGAATCCATAAAATTTAGGCGTGCGCTTTGAGTGTGATGTAAGCATACCATCATGAAAAGCACATTTAATTAACAAAAACGTTATTATGGTCTTACCTGTACTTATAAATGGAGTCCATTTGCAGCTCCTTCTGACCAAAAGCATCGATAACTTGTTTATAGAAGTCTTCCTTATTTTCTTTCTTCAGTTTTAAAAGTCTCTGTTTCGATGGAGATATTCCTTTAATTATTACCTCCTGCTTCGATTGAAAGTCCAGTTTAGAAAACTGTTTTATTTTAGATACCTGTATGTGATCCTCCAAGTTAGAAGTTCAGGCAGAGGGAAAAAATAAATCTCTTGCTGCGTGTGTTCACTTCTTCTGCAGTACAGGAAGTCGCAAGAAGGATCACTAGCGCGGCAGCGCCCTCTACCACCAGGAGGCGGGAGTGATTTAATGACTTATACAGTATTTCACACACGCAGCTACGGTATATTAATAAAACATAGCTGCTTACTGTTCTCTTTAGCATACTGTACCGGTATTCAATAGCTTGAACCTTAAATCCTACTGAAAAGCTCTTTATCTTTTTTCCTTTGTGCGATAGTAAACTACTGAAATCAGCTTCCTCCATTTTGAAAAGGAGGACAGATGCGTCACTCGTGACGTAACGAATTTGACCCGGTGGAAGTTCTAGCCATATGCTAAATATTTTGCGAAACGAGTTTGACCCGGCGAAAATTATAGACATGCGATAATAAAATTAATATTTTGCGAAACGAATTTGATCCAGCTTCAATAATAAACCGGCGATAAGGCCAAGCATGCGTTAATTATTTTGAGAAACGAGTTTGACCCGGCAGTAATTCTAGACGTGCGAATACTATATTCCCTGCGCCAAAACAAGGAAATACGGTATTATTAATTTAATATTACAATGAAATACTGTACTTTGAGTGAAAATAACATTTCCAGGAGTTAAAAATTGTGTAGTAAAAGTACAATTATAAATAATACATTTATTAAAATGCAATATATTGCGTGCAAAGGACACTTGAGGGATTAAACATTCAGCGATAACAATTTTAAATATAGAAAGTTGTATCATTATAAATGAAATAAATTTAAGTAAAAACATTTTATAGTGTGATGGAAATTTTTCGGGGATTAATAATAAATTAATTAAACAAATAAAAATGAATTGTTATAAATTATAATAAAATACTTTATTTTGAGTGGGAAGGACATTTTTCAATGGTTAAAAAGTGTAGTAAAATCAAATCAAATAAAACAAATTAAAAAACAAAATTAAATTAAATGTAGTAAAATAAAATACATAGTGTAAATTATATTATTCAAGAGTTAAAAGTTGTCTAATAAAATAAAATGACAAATTATTTAAAAAAATATCTAATTAATATTTCATTAGATAGGAGATCAAAGTAAAGCCGCTGCTCCTCCACATCGAGAGGAGCCAGATGAGGTGGTTCGGGCATCTGGTCAGGATGCCACCCGAACGCCTCCCTAGGGAGGTGTTTAGGGCACGTCCGACCGGTAGGAGGCCACAGGGAAGACCCAGGACACGTTGGGAAAACTATGTCTCCCAGCTGGCCTGGGAACGCCTCGGGATCCCCCGGGAAGAGCTGGATGAAGTGGCTGGGGAGAGGAAAGTCTGGGCTTCCCTGCTTAGGCTGCTGCCCCCGCGACCCGACCTCGGATAAGCGGAAGAAGATGGATGGATGGATAGATATTACAATCAAATATTTTGGGATTAAAAAGTACCACTGATAGTCACGCACACACTAGGTGTGGTGAAATTACTCTCTGCATTTGACCCATCCCCTTGTTCCACCCACTGGGAGGTGAGGGGAGCAGTGAGCAGCAGCGGTGGCCGCGCTCGGGAATCATTTCGGTGATTTAACCCCCAATTCCAACCCTTGATGCTGAGGGCCAAACAGGGAGGTAATGAGTCCCATTTTTATAGTCTTTGGTATGACTCGGCCGGGGTTTGAACTCACGACCTACCGATCTCAGGGCTGACCCTCTAACCACAAGGCCTACAATCATTAACCTGATTTTTCAGTTAAAAATATATTAAATAATTTATAGGACAAAACAATTGCATAAAAAATATTTTTTTAATTTTTAATAATTGCTAGCATCTGTTCTATCGTTTTTATAAACTCTGTAATTCTTTGCACTTAATACAATATACATTTTTCATACATAACATTTTAAGGACAGTGTATAAATTCAACAAGTCCAAAAAGGAGTAGGAAGAAGCAGAAATTGTTTAAATCTATCCCTTTTCCATGTGTCTGCAATTACTGATTGTCTGGTCATTTCCTGTGTAGTTACGTAATGAAAGAAAATATGTGCAGGATATATGACAAACAATGGCAAGGTGGAATGAGAATAAATACTGTCGGTACAGGCGCGAAACTGACAGATCATTTTTACAGCGCAAGACAGAAGAAAAGTGTTCTGTGAAGAAACAATAATCCTTTGTTAAACTGATGCTGTAGCTGCGAGCAGTTTGGCAAAAGGTGTTGTTGTAAGTGAGGAATAATAAGATTACTACACACTTAATGACAGCCATGCAAATGGACTTCACTGCCTCCTCTGGCCGCTCGCCCGTCTTTTGTTACGACTTGGCTCCACTTCCTCGCTTCCTCTCTGGATCATCTCGCTCTAGCAGCATCGCACGCGCTAATCAACACTGAAAGGTAAATAAATGTGCTGACTCTTCATTCGCTGTCATTGCAGATGATCTGCTGATGTTGTCTCGTTAATGGAGGCAATTAGTGATGATGTACTGCAATGGGAGCGAGTGCCAGGCTCGTCCCTTCTTTTAAAAAGGTCCCATACTTCATTATTTGCTCAAAGGGTCCCACAACAGTGTAGTGGAAATGTGTTGGCTAAAATCTAGCATTGAGATCGCTTAAAAGTGGAACACGCCATTTTGTGTGCGTCTGTAGCGTCAATGCTAATGAGTTTGTAGCGCCAACAAGCGCCATAGTGTACTTTATCCACTTTTTACACACACACCAACTTATCTGCACTTGTCTAGAGTAAAAGAGTCCATATGTCACATAAAACAACGCAAAAATAAAGAGTGAACACAAATGCTATCAAAACTAATGCTAACAGAGGATGACAGTTTAACAGCAGCATCATACTAGGTTAGCATATGAACTGAAAAAAACCCCTAAATGAGTGAGGGACATTTTTCAGATGTTGCAAAGTGTGTAGCAAAATAAGAAATCATAAAATTGTAAAAAAAAAAAAATCTATAAAATAAATATATTTAAATAAAACGTGTGTAAAATATTTTTTTCAGGCATTAAACATTAAATAAAATGAAAGAAATAAGAAAAATAGAATGTAATTTCATTATTTAATTAAATATGATACAATATACTATGATGTATTTAATTTTAAAAATACTTGCCTTAATCGCCAGCATGTGCTATGTTGTTTTGATAAGGAAAAATAATTCAAAGTAATTAAACCATAGGTTTGGTTGGCCTATTCACTGAAAAAATAAATGAGCTGCATATTTCTATTTTAAGACATGTAGCAAAGCCTGCTTTTTTTGTCCGATGTCAAATGGAGGGCGTATGCAGGCGCAGGCTCATCTAGCTATGGGCGGGTCAGAAACGGCCTTATTTCCACGTGGAAGTACTTTTTTCTTTATTGTAAGCGATTTTGTAAGTGATTTATTGTGGAGGGTACAGGGTTACATCATGTGACTTAGTTACTCCAACAGTGGACCTACATTTCGACAATATCTGCACATTTATCAAGATATTCACTAGAGATGTCCGATAATATCGGACTGCCGATATTATCGGCCGATAAATGCTTTAAAATGTAGTATCGGAAATTATCGGTATCGGTTTCAAAAAGTAAAATTGATGACTTTTTAAAACGCCGCTGTACGGAGTGGTACACGGACGTAGGGAGAAGTACAGAGCAGTTGCGTCTCCCAGCATTACTTGCCAACCCTCCCTATTTTCCCGGGAGACTCCCGAATTTCAGTGCCCCTCCCGAAAATCTCCCGGGGCAACCATTCTCCCGAATTTCTCCCGATTTCCACCCAGGCAACAATATTGGGGGCGTGCCTTAAAGGCACTGCCTTTGCGTGCCGGCCCAATCACATAATATCTACGGCTTTTCACACACACAGGGGAATGCAAAGCATACTTGGTCAACAGCCATGCAGGTCACACTGAGGGTGACCGTATAAACAACTTTAACACTGTTACAAATATGCGTCACACTGTGAACCCACACCAAACAAGAATGACAAACACATTTCGGGAGAACATCCGCACCGTAACACAACATAAACACAACAGAACAAATACCCAGAATCCCTCGCAGCACTAACTCTTCCGGGACGCTACAATATACACCCCCCGCTTTAGTATGTTCAAATCCTGCTGTTCAAATAGCAAAGACAATGTCTGCACAGCGCTAACATTTCAGAGTTTGGGAACAAGACCTCGGTTTAAGTTCTAAAACTGATATGTTGGCTCAAGGCACCAATAGCAGCTTGTCCTTTTTTATTATTGTTGTTTTCCGGTGTTCATAAGAGCCAACAACAAAGGGGAGCAGGAAGGAGCAAATGTTTACCATGGAAAGGCGCTGTTTGCCCAACAAGTGTTACCTCCCGTAAAACATGCAGCAGGAATCCCTTTGTGCTCACTAAACCCCCCTGCTCGCCATCACAATGGACGTTCCCCCTTTTTCCTCACACTGTAGCAATTTATTGTTGCGAACCTTTGTTGCAGTTTTCACTTAGATCCATGTCCATATTCAGACTGTCAATGAAAAGGGAACTAAAGTAAAGGTTTGAAATCCTACAAAATACTCCATGTATATTTTCTGTGCATAAGGTTTAGGAAGAGTTCCTAAACTGTACTCCCAAAGTTTGGTAGTTTGTTTTATGAAATGTTTCATTTGTTTCTAAGCAAAAATGTAAACAAACATTTTAAATAATTTTTAATCATCACTAAAAATAAAATAGTGAAATTATCAAATGTATACATAATTTTTCAATTGTGCTAGTTGGTTCTGTTTAGCATGAATAAATCCTGAAAAGACTAAGGGGTGCAATCCGACACAATATTGTATATGTACATATTTTGTTCGCAAAAAAGTTTGAAAAAAAATACAGAATTTTCCAGACTATAGAGCGCACCGGGATATAAGCAGCACCCACTACATTTTTGAACAATATTTTTCCATATATTAGCCTCGCCAGACGATAAGCCGCAGATATATACGTTGTGAAATGAGTTATATACACAGAAATATTCTGTAAATGTCTGTTTACATACCTTAATTGTTTACAAACGGTGTCTGTAACACAACAGAAAACAGAAGTCATCGTCATGGACCCACTAGCTGCGGAAGCTAGCTCTCCAATCAGTTAAACAGACTCAATAACTCCACTGTGACGTGTTGGTGAATTTACTGAGGAATTTGTGAAACAAACAATACAAAAAGAATGGCATTGTAAGGTAATAACAGACACTAGTAAACGTGTTAGCATATTAGCTAATGTTAACAACACTAACTTTATTACATTATGATAGCGCGTACAAATTTGCATGAAAACACTCAAGGCATCGCACACGGGACGGTTTAGTAAGAAATAATTGTTTTAGTTATATTGTAAAACTTAAAAACGTTGCTTGGAATGATGAATAATTCATATGAGTAAGAACGCTATGGACAGTTGGAATACTAAACAGAACTCCGGTTGAAAAAAAACAAAAAACAGCACTACCGATAAATGGAAGGACCTTGCAGCACCAGCAGTGAGCGAATTTGTCCAAAAGAGGGCGCCATAGCACAAACACCCTGTCGGTGTGTTTGCTTTTATTTATTTATTTTTTTAATAATTACTGTCAGCGAAGAAAAATCCATAAATTAGCCGCTCCGTTTTATAAGCCGCAGGTTCCAAAGCGTAGGAAAAAAACAGTTTATAGTCCAGAATTTCCGGTATACATCTGGTTTACAAAGAGTTTCTAAACCGTTCTGGTTCTTTGTTGCGCAATGCATGCACACACACCACAAATACAATATAATATGCATCATACTGCAGGGATTAAAAATAATGTACTCAAAATACATCAAGATAATTAAAAATAAATCAGGATTATCAATTATTACAATGTGTTATGTTGAATAACATTTGGGGAAGAAAACGGAATTGAAAAAACTTTCCGTGTGAATAGCTAGCATGTGCTACCATGTTTTGATTGGCATCCATGGTCCTTTGTACATAAATATACTATGCAGCAATTATGAATAGGAAAAAAAGGTTTTAAAATGCGTGTTATTTTCTTCGTTGTCAACTCGGCCACAGAAATGACAGAATTGTAAGTCTGTTCGCAAATGTGCTACCTTGTGTTGTTTAGCACTAATAAACACATAGAATAATTTCAATTTGGGGTTTTAAAAAATCTAATTGCAAAAAAATGTATTTTGGTTCCTATACCCATAATTGTTGGCAGCCCAAAATGTTGTACCTGAGTAAGTCGCAAACATGCGATCTGTCGACAAGCCCGCGTGTTGCACCAAAAAGGACTGACAGTTGCGAGGCACTAAAACCGCTAAAATGAGCTAAAGCAACTTATTAAAACAATAAAACACAGTGATTTCAAGTGTAAGTACAAACATAGTATCTTACTGATCTGGACCCGCACGCTGGGGGATGCATCTTTGGCGTCTCAGTATGTCCGTCTGTCCAATTCCAATGGCCAAAGTCTCTGAAATAAACACAAGGCCGTAAGGAACAGAGGAGCAAACGTATGTTCAAGTAGCGCTACGGCGGCCATGTTTGCCGCCTTAGGCCCCATGAAACCTGACCTCAGATATCCTTCCTCTCGGCGGATTAGATTAAGGAAGAAATTACACAAAATCTCTTCGAAAATCTCTGAAGTAATCTTTAACATGTAAAAATGATACGGCTCTAAAGGAGGTATTAAATAAAGTCTTCTTTATCTTTATTATGGGAGGTAAAATTGGAGGGATTTGCTTGACTTGAGCCACCGCGTGAGCTTCTTTAGGGGCGCCGAGCCTTTAAGTGTGACCATGAACACATTTTTATGTCTGAAAAGGAGGAGGCAGAAGCAGAGCTTATTCAACACGACAGCAATTACTGATGGTGTCTATTCTAGTAGGGAAAAGAAAAGACCAGGAATGTGTAATAATCACGTCAATTATGAGTGATAAAATAATAGATACACGAAAAAGGAAAATAGATTGACAAGTACAGAATCTATAATGAAATATTGTATGATGAATAAATAGCAAAAAAATAAACTGACAATACAAATATTGTGAAGATCAGTTAACTACCTGACAAAAATGCATCATTATAAGAATTACATAAAATTTCCATCCATCCATTTTCTACCGCTTATCCCCTTCAGTACGTCATTTGTAATACATACATGTATTTTATTGATATAATGCAAAAATAGAAAATACCACTAAAAAAATAATAGTAAAAATAAAACAAGGACATTAAATATATAAATATTTGGTTTATGATAGGGCTGCAACGATTAATCTCTCAAATCGAAAAAGAAAAGAGCTTCAATTTATGTTCTGTTTCTTCGATTAATCATTTAATGTGTAATATGGAAATATTGTATGATGAATAAATTAAGTTAAAATTATAAGAATTAGATATAATTGCAGTAAATCATTTGTAATCCATACAACATGTATACTCTAATGCAAAAATAGAAAATACTACTACTGCTGCTAAGAAAAATATGAATAGTAAAAAACAATATAAGGAAGTTAAATATTGATATTTGGTATATGATAGGGCTGCAACAATTAATCGGTTAAGTCGACTAGAAAAGAGCTTCAATGTATATTCTGTTGCTTCGATTAATCAGTGTAAAGAATAAAATGCATTAAATCTACAATAGAGCACACATGAGAGCGGTGGCATCTGCTGTAATCTATTGTGGAGATTTGTAAACACTTTCTTGCTTTATAAATGCACACCAGTTAAAAGTGTAAAAACATGTATATCAAATAGAAATGTTTGTTTATTTCAACCATTTTCCCTTAAAATACACTTTGAGGCAACAAGTGTGTTTTTTTGTTTTTATTAATCGATCACTGAAATAATCGAAAGCCGCAGCCCCAGTATGTACTTTAAATTATATTAATAAAACAATTATTGTAAATTCTGGACTACAAGCCGCTACTTTTTTCTTAAACTCTGAACCCTGCGGTTTATAAGACGGTGCAAATTTATGGATTTTTCTACAACAACTGCCATAATCGAAAGAGTCTAAATTATATAAAAAAATAAAAATAACAAAAAATAACAAAAAAACAATTACAAGTCAAAAAGTGTTTCCGCACAATCTTATGGACGAGTTCGCTCCCTGCAGGTGTCCTTCCATTTACGGGCAGTGCCGTGTTTGTCTTCCAGCCATGCATAGCGTTTCTACTCGTACAGATTCTTCATTAATCACTTCCAGCAACGTTTGTAAGTTTGACAATATAACTGAAACAATTCTTACTTACTAAAGTGTCCCTTGTGTGATGTCTGTAGGAGTGTTTCCATGCATATTTTTTTAGTGCTATCGTAATGTAATGACGCCAGCGTCGTTAGCATTACCCAATATACTAACACTTGGAGTGTCCGTCTTAGCATTATTAACTTACAATGACATTCTTTTTGTATTGTTTCATTTTCGCAATGTCCTCAGTAAATTCAACAAGACGTCACCATGGAGTTATGGAGTCTGTTTAGCTGACTGGAGAGCTAGCTTCCACAGCTGGAAGCTGGATGACGATGACTCCTGTTTTGCTTTTACTGCAGTGTTACAGACACCGTTTTGGAAACAAAGGCATGTAAATAAATATTTACAGTGTTTAAATAACTAAAATCACAATGTATATATAGTTTAGTTCGGCTAATATGGAAAAAAAAAAAATTCTCCTAAAATTATCTGGGTGCGGCTTGTGCTATATAGTCCGCAAAATACTGTATGCATATTACAGTGCAGTCAGTTTATTTAATAAATGATTATATATGATTAAATATACATTTAAAAAATACGAAACCCAAAACCAGTGAAGTTGGCACATTGTGTAAGTTGTAAATAAAAACAGATCACAATGATTTGCAAATCCTTTTCAACTTATATTCAATCAAATAGACTGCAAAGACAAGATGCTTAATGTTCCAACTGAGAAACTATTTTTTTTTTGTGCAAATAATCATTACCTTAGAATTTAATGGCGGCAACACATTGCAAAAAAGTTGGCACAGGGGCATTTTTACAACTGTGTTACATGACCTTTCCTTTTAACAACACTCAGTAAACATTTGAAAACTGAGAAGAACAATTTTTGAAGCTTTTCAGGTGGAATTATTTCCCTTTCTTGCTTGATGTACAGCTTAAGTTGTTCAACAGTCCAGGGTCTCTGTTGTGGTATTTTAGGCTTTATATTGCACCACAAATTTTCAATGGGAGACAGGTCTGGACTACAGGCAGGCCAGTCTAGTACCCGCACTTTTTTACTATGAAGCCACGCTGTTGTAACACATGGATTGGCATTGTCTTGCTGAAATAAGCAGGGGCGTCCATGATAACATTGCTTGGATGGCAACATATGTTGGCACCTACCTGTTCCCAATTAGCCTGTTTACCTGTGGGATGTTCAAAAAAGTGTTTGATGAGCATTCCTTGACTTTCTCAGTCTTTTTTGCCACTTGTGCCAGCTTTTTTTAAATATGTTGCAGGCATCAAATGCGATATTATTTGCAAAAAATAACTACGTTTTCCAGTTTGAACGTTAAGTATCTTGTCTTTGCAGTCTATTCAATTGAATATAGGTTGAAAAGGATTTGCAAATCATTGTATTCTGTTTTTATTTACCATTTACACAACGTGCCAACCTCGCTGGTTTTGGGTTTTGTACATGTTTTGAGAAATAAAGTAAAGTTTAAATTTTGTCGTCAACTCAATTTGAACCGCAAAAAAAATTAAGTAAAAAATATCAGTCCTTGTGGCTTTTTAACACACCAAGGAGAAAAGTGAGACCGTTCAATTAGCAGAGCAGAGAACAGGCCTCTTTTATTTCTGACATCTTCCACCTCTGGAGGATCTCTCTCATCTATGCGCTGCCTCCCTGCGGATGTGTGCCTGAAGCCCGAGCCCAGGAATGGAATCCTCTCCGCGGGGCCTCGGATTCCTCCATATTCCCATCTTCCATCAGCAGCATCCGCTGGGTCTCGCTGCTCCTAATTGATTCCGTCCTCGCCCTGCCTTAAACTTTGCGCCAGTCACACACTTCCTTTCTTCCATGTCGATATTTAAAAGCACATCCTGGCACGTTTCTGCTGCAAACGCGCCCTAAATTCCACACGGGAACATTTCTAGTTTGCACTTGTGTGATCTCCTAACGAAAACGCTGACAGGTGTCAGAGTACGAGGAGGCAGACGGGGGCAGCAGGAGGAGGCAGAAATGGAGAGATGAGCTCAGTCTAGTAAGCAGTCTTAGCGAGGGAAATCAAAAAATATATCTATATAGAGAGAGGAAAACAATCTGACAGGTAAAAGTGATTTTTCTTCTTCCCGTTGAAGAAAATAGGGAATGGAATCAAGCGTCGCAAACAAAATGTGGTGACAATATTTTTGCATTCCAACTCCACACAGGGATCAGCCATTTTGATTTGCCCAATCCAATGGGGGCGAAGCAAAATGGCTGCCAGGGACGAACAGGGCGGCGAGGTGCGAGGAGGAGCGGAGGGAAGAGGAAGGGGTGACAGAGACGTGTGATCCACTTGTATTAATAACCGGTGGAAGTACAAGCCCAGCAGGCACAAGACATTGATACAACGTTGATTATACGTGCATGTCCTTTAAAACAACGTTGCAAAATAGTTGCATTTGTAAATTGAGACAAAGTTGGTGTCTAACGTTGCATCCACGTTGTTGGTTGGGAAATGACCAAATGTCAAAAGGTCTAATTAACGTCAGAAGCCAACATTGATTAAAATTACGTCAAAAAGCATGTTGTTTCAACGTTATGTTTGAATTGCTCAACGTCAGGATTCAACAAGTTCTCAACGTTGTTTCAATGTCTTGTGCCTGCTAGGAAGACACACACACACAAAAAAAACAACAGCACAAATATTTTGCAGCAGATTCCCCAAAACAGCAGACTCTTAAGTAGAGATTTTGCGGTTGCAATGTTCCTGTCACTTAGAGCAGTGGTTCTCAAATGGGGGTACGCGTACCCCCGGGGGTACTTGAAGGTATGCCAAGGGGTACGTGAGATTTTTTTAAAATATTCTAAAAATAGCAACAATTCAAAAATCCTTTATAAATATATTTATTGAATAATACTTCAACAAAATATGAATGTAAGTTCATAAACTGAACATCAAATCAAGTAGGCTATTCCATTCATTACCATAAAGCCAGAGTTTCCCCCGTGCCATGATGGTTTGACACTCGCTAAAATGTCTGTCAAAAAGACCTGTGAAAAGAAATGCAACAATGCAATATTCAGTGTTGACAGCTAGATTTTTTGTGGACATGTTCCATAAATATTGATGTTAAAGATTTATTTTTTTGTGAAGAAATGTTTAGAATTAAGTTCATGAATCCAGATGGATCTCTATTACAATCCCCAAATAGGGCACTTTGAGTTGATGATTACTTCTATGTGTAGAAATCTTTATTTATAATTGAATCATTTGTTTATTTTTCAACAAGTTTTTAGTTATTTTTATATCTTTTTTTCCAAATAGTTCAAGAAAGACCAATACAAATGAGCAATATTTTGCACTGTTATACAATTTAATAAATCAGAAACTGATGGCATAGTGCTGTATTTTACTTCTTTATCTCTTTTTTTCAACCAAAAATGCTTTGCTCTGATTAGGGGGTACTTGAATTTAAAAAAAATTCACAGGGGGTACATCACTGAAAAAAGGTTGAGAACCACTGACTTAGAGGATCTTTTACTAAGGCGTTTTTAACGATCGGTCCCTAAAAACCGCATGGTGGTTCTGACAAAAAAAAAATCTTTAACCAGTGTTTTTGCAGAAGATTCTTAAAAACAGCAGATCTTTCTCGTCATAGCATCTTAAGTGGAGATTTTTGAAAACAGATGAGAGCTCCTGTCAATTTAGAGGATCTTTGATCATTGTTAATGCAACTGGTCCGCAAAAACAGCAGGGGTGGTACTGTTAAAATATCTCAGATTAGTGTTTTTGAAGCAGCTTCTTAAAAACAGAATACTCCTGTCTTATAGAGCAGTGTTTTTCAACCACTGTGCCGCGGCCGTGAGATATTGTCTGGTGTGCCGTGGGAAATTATGCAACTTCACCTAATTGGTCCAAAAAAATATTTTTTGCAAATCAATTATAATCTGCAAATGATGTGCCGTTGCTTAGTGTCTGTGCTGTGTAAAACTCGGCAGGGTAACCACATAATACTTCATGTCAGTAGGTGGCAGCAGGTAGTTAATTGCTTTGTAAAAGTCGGAATGTGTCGGGTGAGACGAGGATGGTTTGTTGTGATCCCAATATGCAGACCACAGCGGGAGGCAGCGTGCAGGTACAAAGGTATGTAATGCTTAAACCAAAAATGAACAAAAGAGAAAGGAAAAGGCAATGGCTATGCAAAACGAAAGTAAAACTGAACTGGCTACAAAGTAAACAGAAACAAAATGCTGGACGACAGCAAAAACTTACGGCGTCCACAAAGTACAATATCCACACAAAGAAGGATAGCAACAACGAAACTGCCAACAAAACAGGAAGGGCCACCAAAATAACAGCGCAAGACAAAAACACCAACACCAACAAACTCAAAATAAGGCACGACGAGTTTCATTTTTTAAACGTTTTCTGCTGGTGCTGTGCCTCTGGATTTTTTAATGAAAAAAAATGTGCCTTGTCTCAAAAAAAGTTGAAAAACACTGTTATAGAGGACACATTAAAAACCATCTGCAACAAAGCAGCACACGCACAAATATTTTTTTAACAGATTCCCAAAAACAGTAGACTCTCGTCACTCAAATCCTTGAGTAGCGAGTTTGCAGTTGCAATGCTCCTGTAATGTAGAGGATCTTTGACCGGGGTTTTTTACGATCGGTCCCTAAACGACATGGCGGTTCTGACAAAAGATAATCTTCGACCAACGTTTTTGCAGCAGAGTCCTAAAAACAGCAGCTCTCTCGTCACATAGATCCTTAAAAAAGTTGCAATTTTGCAGTTGGACTATGAAAACAGCAGAATGCTCCTGTCAATTTAGAGGATCTTTGAACGGTGTTATCGCGATTGGTCCTCAAACAGCAGGGCTGGTTCTGTCAAAAGAATATCTGACGAGTATTTTTGAAGTACCTTCTTAAAAATAGCTGAGCACTCGTCGCATAAAAAATCTCCCATTTGTGATATTGCCGATTGCTTCTGCCATATAGAAGATTTTTGACTAGTATTCTATTTTGAAGGTCTTTTAAAACAGAATACTCCTGTCATATAGAGGATCTTTGACTATTGTTTCTGCAGTTGGCTCTTAAAAACAGCAGAGGACTTCTTCCATAAAGGATCTGTGACTGGCATTTTTGCTGTAGGTCCTTAAAAAAAGCACATGCTAAGCCAACATAAAAGGTGTGGTCCACCATTATTGTGGACTAAAAAGGTAATCAGTGGTTGCCGTAGCGACAGAATCCTCACCTATCTATTGAAATGATTACATATAGTTGCTTTGAATAGCGCATTGTGGAGTTAACAAGCATGTAGAGGAGTAACAAACAGCTGACCAGCATTTATTTCCCCCTCTGGAAAACAGACCGCTGCCATCACTTCTCCTTCTTTGTTTTTTTTTTGTTTTTACACGTCGGAATATATTAGGCGGGCGTGTAACGCTGCTTTCATGTTTTAAAATAGCAGCGGTCCCTCGGTAGGGTTTGTTTGCTGTACTTGCATAAGTAAATCAACAAATTCTTTAAAAATCCCTCCCATCCCCACATCCTCTCTCTCTCTCTCTGTTGGTTCTTGACTTAATTCCACGCGGGAATACGTGTGGAGGGGATTTAAACAAACGTGATGTTTTTTGACGCTCCCTTACGTTTTACAAACCAGCTTAGGGACAAAAGTCTTTTAGGCTATAAGAAACTGGTAAATACAAATAAAATCATGTAATCATCTAATTTACAGAAATATTCACATTTTATAACATCTTTTTAATTAAAACATATGAGTGCTGTCAAATGGTGGATTTAAATTACATTTAAATCAGATTAATCACACTTTAAAATTGTGATTAATCATGACTAATCACACTAAATCCCTTGCTGGCAAAATTTTAATAAATTTAAAATCAAAATTTTTAAATGTTTTTGTCAAAATGTCATACATTTTATTTTAATGGTTTGACTAAAGATATGTAATATTTGCTGAAAACCTGGAACCAGTATAATCTAAAGTCTCTTCAAGAAATAAGAGTCCACTAGTCGGAGTCTCCCTACTGAGGCTGGGTGATAAAACAATACCAATAAAAACAAAAATTATGTTCGTAAACCGGAAGTTGCAAAGCAAAGTTGGTTGCATGAACAAAAGGCACCCGCTCTCTGTTAACTGAGCAACACAGGGAGCGATCACTGACCGGTGGAGGTGCCACGCTAACAGCCAATCAGGTAACAGTATCAACTACCAAATTTGGTTGCGGCATCTTGTTGTCGCGTGGTTGATTCTTTGCATGGAGTGAAAAGAGAAAGTAAAAATTACGAAAATTGTGGATAAAACAGGAAAAGTCACCTTGACACTCTGGCAGACGCTCACACTTTAGAGCACAGCTGTAAATTCCTGGCACTAAACCTGCAGAAAATAGTCCTCAGGTTTCTTTATGTATACATTTGCACACTTTGCACTGTTTTGTTACACTTTTCGCATTCCTTACAAATTAACTTTAATTTTAAGAGGTTATTACGTTTTCAATGTGATTTACTTTTGTTTACATTGATCGTTTTTATGCTTGTGTTGACAATTTCCTTTCCTCTTCACTAGAGATGTCAGATAATATCGGCCTGCCGATATTATCGGCCGATAAATGCTTTAAAATGTAATATCGGAAATTAACGGTATCGTTTTTTTATTATCGGTATCGGTTTGTTTATTTTATTTTATTTTTGTATTAAATCAACATAAAAAACACAAGATACACTTACAATTAGTGCACCAACCCAAAAAACCTCCCTCCCCCATTTACATAAATTTACACTCATTCACACAAAAGGGTTGTTTCTTTCTGTTATTAATATTCTGGTTCCTACATTATACATCAATATATATCAATACAGTCTGCAAGGGATACAGTCCGTAAGCACACATGATTGTGCGTGCTGCTGGTCCACTAATAGTACTAACCTTTAACAGTTAATTTTACTCATTTTCATTAATTACTAGTTTCTATGTAACTGTTTTTATATTGTTTTACTTTCTTTTTTATTCAACAAAATGTTTTTAATTTATTTATCTTATTTTATAATTTTTTTTAAAAAGGACCTTATCTTCACTATACCTGGTTGTCCAAATTAGGCATAATAATGTGTTAATTCCACGACTGTAGAAATCGGTATCGGTAATTAAAGAGTTGGACAATATCGGAATATCGAATATCGGCAAAAAACCATTATCGGACATCCCTACTCTTCACCTTAATAGTGGAGATATTTATAACCCGAATTTTACATAAAAACATTTATATACAATACATTTTTCTCCTGGTCCTTATTTTCGATCATTAAAAAAATATCAATAATTATCTATTTAATGCACTTACACTACCGTTCAAAAGTTTGGGGTCACCCAAACAATTTTGTGGAATAGTCTTCATTTCTAAGAACAAGAATAGACTGTCAAGTTTCAGATGAAAGTTCTCTTTTTCTGGCCATTTTGAGCGTTTAATTGACCCCACAAATGTGATGCTCCAGAAACTCAATCTGCTCAAAGGAAGGTCAGTTTTGTAGCTTCTGTAACGAGCTAAACTGTTTTCAGATGTGTGAACATGATTGCACAAGGGTTTTCTAATCATCAATTAGCCTTCTGAGCCAATGAGCAAACACATTGTACCATTAGAACACTGAAGTGATAGTTGCTGGAAATGGGCTTCTATACACCTATGTAGATATTGCACCAAAAACCAGACATTTGCAGCTAGAATAGTCATTTACCACATTAGCAATGTATAGAGTGTATTTCTTTAAAGTTAAGACTAGTTTAAAGTTATCTTCATTGAAAAGTACAGTGCTTTTCCTTCAAAAATAAGGACATTTCAATGTGACCCCAAACTTTTGAACGGTAGTGTATATCGTGATACAGTTTTCAGCCGTATCGCCCAGGTCTACTCCTCACTCAACGTATGCATTGGCCTGATCCCTGACCGTATAACAACCCACAGGTACAGTAAAAGGGACTGTAGGTGATTAATCCGCGGTGATATATTACTAATGCGGTCATTTGAGTAATCTCATGAATTAACTCAGTATCTGTCCATATCATTTTAACTAAAAAAAACTATGATCCCCAAAAGTAGGAGACAATCTTCCAGGCCGTGAGAAGAATGTGGTAGCTCTGCAAGAGCATCACCTGCTCCCTCATCCCAAGCAAAGCTCTTCTGAATACAGCCGGTGTGTTTAATCAGCTCAAGGGGGAAAACTGCTTATCTCCGTGCACTTGTCATGGATAGCGTATTGAACATATCAGAGTGAGAAATGGGAATCGTTCATTATTTTCTGAGGCTCACAATGAGTCTGATGTATCTCACCGTGGCCCCTCCACTGACAGCTCATTTTCCACACAATCCTGGCATTCAGCTCAGGCAGACCAAGAGAGAGAGCGCGAGCGAGAGAAAATAGGCTAGCGGATCCCCATTGCTTATTCATGACGCTGTGGCCTGCTAGGTGTGTTAATAATCTCCGCGAGAAACCAAGTGGATCGCGGTTGTTTGTCGAACACCTCGTCAGGCCACCGGCAGAAGAGGGAAAAACAGACTTGATCCCAGGCACAGGGAGGCGGATTAAGAACAGGTAATGTGCTCCAGTTGATGAGCACACGAGTGGATAGGAGGCAGGCCGGGAGCAGAATGTTAAAATGGAGCCGAGCGCAAACACCGCATGGAGTGTCGGCTTGTCTCTTTTCAAAGGTTAATCACAGGAATGTGAGAGATTCCCAGCATTCCCAGCGCGCGCATTCACCCTCGTTGTGTTTTTTCATGAATCAATGTCAGCATATGCAAAAATGGTGACTTTGGCGACAATCATTTGTATTTTGAAATGCGTGTCCGTGGCGATGCTTGTGCAGTCATCCAGGAACATTTCTGGTAATTCTGACAAGGTATCTACTACATAGGAATGATTCTGTGCAAGTTTTTCTTCACCAGACTCATCCAAGCATCCAATGAAATTTAAGTGGACCCCGACTTAAACAAGTTGAAAAACTTATTCGGGTGTTACCATTTAGTGGTCAATTGTACGGAATATGTACTTCACTGTGCAACCTACTAATAAGTCTCAATCAATCAATCAAAAAAACATGCATTTGACTTCCGGTTAAGATGTGAAGGAGGGAGGACGCGTCCGAGCGACTCTCCGTGAATTTGACACTCAAATTGTATAAAAACCACATATTGTGAGGAAATTCGAGTTGAAAGGAGAACATAAGTGATTATAGGCACACTATGGCTTCGCGGGGCGGCAAAACTCCACAGCAGGGGATAAAGGCGCACTTTACTCGGCATAGTAAAACTACCACTACAAACAGTGGGACTAGCTTAGCCTCTCCAGCTAGTAGCTCTGTAGCTGCTAAAGAGGCTAATGCTGGTAGCATGACCGCAGCCAGCCTACCCCCAGAAATGGAGAGCCTACACCGACTCATGACCGCATCAATGGAGAATATAATAGCTCCGCTGAAGAGGACCATGGATGAAGTGAAGATAATTGTGGAGGATCAAGGCAAAAGGATCGTCGACTTGGAAGAAAACGCAACGCAGCTAACTGAACGAGTCACCGCTCTTGAGGCTATATGTGAGCAGCTCTTGACCCAGAACGAGTCACTGAACGAACGCATGGAAGACGCCTCTAACAGGTCTAGACGCTGCAACCTGCGCGTCACGAACGTACTACCGAGTCCTGGGGAAAGGAACGACTGTGTTCAATTCATGCAAAACTTTTTTGCCACAGTACTTGGGGACGTGTTCACCGAGCCACCCATACTAGACAGAGCGCACAGGATCGGTAAGGAAAATCCGGGGCCCAACCCGAGGCCTAGAGTGATGATTGTCCGCTTCCATTACTTTCAGGACAAGATGCGTGCACTACGGGCAGACAGGAGCCTGCTACAATGGAAGGGACAGAAAATTATGCTCTATCCAGATTATGCGCCAGCTACTGTGAAACTTCGTGCCACATTCACCAAGGTAAAAGCTCAAATGTGGAAGAAGAATGTCCGATTCCGCCTCGTCTTTCCAGCTGTTTTAAAGGTGGAATTTAAAAACAAAACGCATGCATTCAAGACCGCTGATGAAGCACAACGATTCTATGACCGGCGTATAGCCAGACTCCCGGACATGGAGAGAAACACAACTACCAAACCAGCGAGAAGAGGGCGCGCCACCACCCAGGAGAGAGGCGACACCGGCCGGGAGAGAGAGGAGGAGAACGGCGCTGGACTAGGCAACGAAGAGGATGGAACGCACGGGAAGAACGGTCCGGGAGGAGAGGACGAGGCGATGGGAGGCATCAGCGTGGAAGGAGAATATAACGACGAGGTGAACGACGGCGAAGAAGAAGACGGCGGCAGCGGCAGCGAGTCCGGAGACAACATGGGGGCTCTGGACGAGAATGACGGTACTGAGTAGCATTGATCCGAGAAATGGGGTAAGAACACCACTACAACTGACACTTATGTAAATAGACACATCCACGGTTGCCTGCCAAGGAAATGGACACATTGAAGGGAATAGACTGATGGGAAACGGACAGAGATTTACTTTCTTTTGGACTTTTGCAAGAACTTGGGACTCACGGGGGGGAGGGGGATGGTCAGGGGAAATAAGGGAAACGCTGGTATGGTTTATTGGTTTAGTCTATGTTTGAACTCTCATTCTATAAGATATTAGATCTGGAATCAGATAGAATACAAACCTTTTTTTTTGTTTTGTTCTGTTTGTGTGTGTGTGTGTGTATGTGGGTGTGTGTGTGTGTGGGTGTGTGCGTGTGTGTGTATCCATTCATACATATGTGTGTGGGTGCGTGCGTGAGTATCCACATCAGGACATGGATCGTGTGGGGGTGCTTTTGTGGGAATGTGGGCAAGTTCGCATGTTTTTGTATGCATATGTATGTGTGAATGGGATTTTACGTGGGTATCTGATAAACATTTAGAAGCACTACATGTTTGTAATGATCCTTTATGTATTTTACTGTAAACCTTTTTTATTTATATTTTCCACGGAGGGAGAGAGGAAAGATGACGGTATAAGGGAGAATGTATAATATTTAAGGGACTAAATTGGTTGAACATTGGATATCATACAGGCGACAAAACATTATGGAACCTGATCTGTACAGGGTTCAACTTGAATATCTTTTCATACTCTTGTGTACTAAAAGAGGGATTTGGAAGGCATTTCCCCTTCGTCTCAGCTCGATTGTTGTCTCTGCTTTCACCACCTATTTCCCTCTCTCCCTCTATATTTTTCTATTTGTTTATATTTTTTATTATTTTCTATTTTATTACTCAGTTGTACTGCATATATGTTGAGGATGAGACCGATCTATATATACATCAATATTATGGATAAGTTGTTGACTTTGTTTTACACTGGACATGCTAGCGTAGAGGGGCTCCCCTGTCCTCGTTCCCGGTGGGCTTGTCTCCGGGGCGCTGTGGTGGGTGCTGCCGTAGCTGGGTCGACAGCCGGTTTAGTGTTGTGGTGCTGCGGTGGCGCCCGTTGGGGCGCTCGGGAGACAGGTCTATACGTACCCTGGTGCAATGGAAGTAGTTTGATATGCGAAATGAATACTACCACATTCCTTTTTTCAAGTGAATATATGCGTGGTTGTGGGTGAGTGCGTATATGTATTTACATGTATGTGCACATATAGGTCCGCATATATATTACCGGTTTTTTTCTGTTTTGTTTTTTTGTCTCTCATGTTCAAAAAAGAACACTGGTTACTAGGTAGTATAACTAGGAATATGCTCTCTGTCCTGATATAGATATAATCCCAGAGATTTAACTTTGATATAGAATCATGAACCGTGGATATTGATACTTTTTGTTTTCTTATTGGAACATTGACTTTTCTCCTATATACCCTCTTAGGGGTTTTTGTTTATCTTTTCTTTTATTCTAACTCACAATGTTATGGTTGAGGGACCTGTGTAGAGGAGAGTCGCTCGCTGTGCGATAGAGATAGGAAATGGTTAAAGCTAGCCAGGTTGAGGATTGGAGAGGATCACGCGAGCGAGCCTCTGTACCTTGGGGGTCATCTTTTGTTTCTTGTTTTATTTTTATTTTTATTTTCTTCATTATTCAAAAAAATTTAACTGAAACATGCAACAGACGTGATACAGGGAAGACAGAAAAAGTACGAAAGGAAAACCTTTATGCAAAGTAATGAAGTAAGGGTGGTGTCATTGAATGTTAATGGGTTAAACAATCCGATTAAGAGAAGCAAAGTCTTGGCTAAATTCAAAAAGGAAAAGATGCAGGTAATATATTTACAGGAAACGCACTTATCTAAACAGGAACATGAAAAATTCAGGAAACTCGGGTACAACAATACATTTTACAGTACATTCTTAAAACAGAGTAATAGGAGGGGTGTCGCCATATTAATATCGAACTCAGTTAAATTTGAATTAATCAAGGAAATATGTGATAAAGAGGGGAGATATATAATAGTGAAAGGGAAATTGGAAAACCAAACAGTAACGTTAATTAATGTCTATGTCCCCCCAGATAGCGGTAAATCCACGTATGAGAAAATATTTGATGTTATTAACAAAGAAGCAGAGGGGGTTTGGCTGTGTGGAGGTGACATTAATCTGACTTTGAATTATAACTTAGACACGACAAGCACGATTAGAAGTAAGGAACACATTAGCAAATATGTGAACATAATGATGAAGGAATTGGGAATAATAGACATATGGAGAGAACTACACCCGTTGGAGAAGGACTATACTCATTACTCAGCACCACATCAAATGTACAGTAGAATAGATATGTATCTGATGAACAAAGAAGAAATACACAGAGTGAAGGAGTGCAACATAGGAGTAACGGATCTCTCAGACCATAGTGCCATATACTTGACAATTCATCTAAATAGTAGGAAGAAAAACACGTTATGGAGATTGAATGTGGGCATCCTGAATAGTGAAAGTGTGATAGAATCAACAAAAAAAGATATAACCTCATATTTAGAAGAGAATGATAACGGGGAGGTGGAGCCGACAATTTTATGGGATGCTCTGAAGGCGGTCTTAAGGGGGAAGTTGATAGCTCAAACATCTTTTATGAAAAAGGCAAGATTAGAATTATATCAAAAACGAATCGGAAAATTGAAAGATTTGGAACAACAACATAAAACAGTGGGAACCTCTGAGATAATGGATCAGATTAAAGACATGAGAAAAAAAGTAAACGAAATGCTTATGGATGAGGTCGAAAAAAAGACCAGGTTTGTGAAACAAACATACTACGAGGGAGGCTCTAAAGCAACAAAGATGTTAGCTAGGAGACTGAAAAAACAACAAACATTAAATAATATTCACAAAATAAGGGACCCCAAGACCAACAACCTATTATACGATCCAGAAGCGATTGAAAACGTATTTGAAAATTATTATCGAACACTATATACACAACCAGTTGCGGCAAGAGAGGAGGAAATGGAACTTCTCTTAAATTCATTGGACCTGCCTTCATTGGGAGTTAGCCAAAACAAGATGCTAAACGCTAATATAACAATTGGGGAAATTGAAGAAGCAATACAAAGGACCAAAAATAACAAATCCCCGGGGACAGATGGCTTTAGTGCCGAATTTTACAAGACATTTAAAGAAGAGTTGATTCCCTTATTACAGACCTCCTTTAATTACACCCTTAAAAAAGGAAAAATTCCCCCCACATGGAAAGAAGCGATTATATCAGTAATACATAAAGAAGGTAAAGATAAAGAAGACTGTAACAATTATAGACCTATTTCGCTACTGAATGTGGACTACAAGTTGTATACATCTATTATTTCAAAAAGGTTTGAAAACTTTATGTCGGATCTAATAGAGGACTGCCAAACTGGATTTATTAGGGAAAGACAAACTCAGGATAACATAAGGAGAGCCTTACATTTAGTTGATGAAATACAGAAGACAAAAACAAGTGCTATGCTCGTGAGTGTTGATGCTCACAAAGCATTCGACAGTGTAAATTGGTTATACCTGTATAAAGTAATGGAAAGACTAGGCTTTAACAAAAAATCAGTACAGATAATAAAGTCACTATACCAAGAACCATCAGCTAGAGTCAAAATAAATGGAAGTCTTTCGAAAAGCTTCAAATTGGAGAGGTCTACCAGGCAGGGTTGCTGTTTATCCCCGACGTTATTCGCATTATTTATAGAACCATTAGCCCAACTGATTAGAGAAAACAAGGAAATTAAAGGTATACAGATTAGACATAATGAACACAAGGTGGGGCTTTTTGCAGACGATGTACTGATCTATCTCCGAGATCCAGAAGAAACATTCCCTAGATTAATGAGAACCCTCGAAGATTATGGACGATATTCGGGGTATAAGTTAAATGTCACAAAAACACAAATATTATTGTTAAACTATAACCCCTCATTAGAAATTAGAGAGACGTATAAACTAAATTGGGACCTGGAAATGGTCAAATATTTGGGAGTTAATATAACAAAGGAAAGAGATAAACTATATGAAGCCAACTATGGGTCGATAAATCTGAGGCTTAAAATGGATCTGGAGAGATGGTCAGTGCTGTGTCTGGACTTAAGCTCAAGAATAGAAATAATCAAGATGAATGTGTTGCCGAGACTCTTGTACTTGTTTCAATCCCTACCAGTAGCAGTACCACAAATACAATTTGATGAGTGGGATAAAAATATATCGAGATTCATATGGGGGGGTAAAAGACCCAGAATTAGGTTCGAAACTCTCCAGCTGCCCAAGGTAAAAGGGGGAATGGCATTGCCAAATCTGAAAGAATATTTCCATGCAGCCCAACTTCGGTATCTAGTATGCTGGTGTAGACCAGAATACGAAGCGAAATGGAAGGGAATTGAATTAGACCAGGGGAGAGATCTTATCCAAAACTTGTTGGCAAATAAAACAATAGAAAAGAGAGTAGAGGCAGAACTGAGTCCGATTACTAAATTTACAATTGGAATTTGGAATAATATCTCAAAAAAATACAAATTAGAGGATGAAAGAAAGATACTAGGATGGTTGACACGTGATCCCAATTTCAAGCCTGGGTTCGAAGATCATGGGTTTAAACAGTGGGAACGAAAAGGCTTGACGGCAATGTGCACACTGTTGGAAGATGGGCAGATGAGGAGTTTCGAAGACCTACGGGCGACATATGATCTAGACAAACATGAGTTCTTCCGGTATTTACAGATAAGGGACTACTATATTAAAAAAATTAAAAGGGCATCAATGAACCCGCTAATTAGAATAATGGTACAAGCTTATAATAATAAAAAATGTAGAGTGATCTCAGCTGTTTACCAGGGATTGATGACAAGCAAGGGGACTTCAACCATGTACATTAAAGAGAAATGGGAAAGAGGATTTGGGGAGCAGATCACTGAAAAGGACTGGTATAATATTTGTAAAACGCAGTGCACGGCCACGAGTTCTAGGGTATGGAGGGAGTTTTGCTGGAAAAACATGACTAGATACTTTATAACTCCAAAAATAAGCGGAAGAGTCGCAGCAAAGAAACAACCATGTTGGAGGCTATGTGGAAATATGGACGCTGACCACGAACATGTGTTCTGGAACTGTCCCAATATTGAAAAATATTGGTATGACGTGTGGTCAGTGATAAAAGAAGTACTACAATATGACATTCCAAAAACAAGTATGATACTATACTTGGGAAACTTGACGCAGGAATATATGCAATTCGATGATTTCTATTTAGTCAAGGTTTTGTTAGCAGCCAGCAAAAAGGCAATTACAAGACTGTGGCGTAGTAGCAGCTCACCGACCTGTGAACAGTGGCTGTGCATTGTGGAAGAACTATATGTAATGGAAAGATTTACACATAGACTCAGAATACAGGAGGAACTATTTCTTGAGAAATGGACAAAATGGACTGAATACAAAACTCAGGAAAATGACACCACAAATGCTTGATATGGAATATAAATTGACTATGTATATATTGTAAGATGTTGACCCTGTTGATATATGTATGCATGTGACAGAATAAAAATTTAAGTAAAAAAAAAAAAAAACATGCATTTGTAACGCACTAAGGCAGGGGTCGGCAACCCAAAATGTTGAATTGGACCAAAAATACAAAAAACTAATCTGTCTAGAGCCACAAAAAATTAAAAGCCGTATATACACTACCGTTCAAAAGTTTGGGGTCACATTGAAATGTCCTTATTTTTGAAGGAAAAGCACTGTACTTTTCAATTAAGATAACTTTAAACTAGTCTTAACTTTAAAGAAATACACTCTATACATTGCTAATGTGGTAAATGACTATTCTAGCTGCAAATGTCTGGTTTTTGGTGCAATGTCTACATAGGTGTATCGAGGCCCAATTCCAGCAACTATCACTCCAGTGTTCTAATGGTACAATGTGTTTGCTCATTGGCTCAGAAGGCTAATTGATGATTAGAAAACCCTTGTGCAATCATGTTCACACATCTGAAAACAGTTTAGCTCGTTACAGAAGCTACAAAACTGACCTTCCTTTGAGCAGATTGAGTTTCTGGAGCATCACATTTGTGGGGTCAATTAAACGCTCAAAATGGCCAGAAAAAGAGAACTTTCATCTGAAACTCGACAGTCTATTCTTGTTCTTAGAAATGAAGGCTATTCCACAAAATTGTTTTGGTGACCCCGAACTTTTGAACGGTAGTGTAAGTGTTATAATGAAGACAACACATGATGTAAGTGTCTATATTAGCTACAATAGCCTATTATCAAAATGACTACGTGTCGCAGGCAAATCTTCGTTGACAGAAATGTTGAAATGTAATATTTATTCTACACATTTTTACAACATTAGAAACCATTAGTAAATCAGAGGCTACTCAGAAGGTGAGATAACTCCTGGAAATTACTGGCCAAAAGGTATAGATGTGTGTGTCCAAGTTAAAGGAAACGGCTTTTAAAAGATTTATTACAATCTTTGGCAAGCTAGGTAATGTTTGCTGTGGTCTGGAACAACTATCTGAAATGCAGCCAACATTACATACAGATATGCAAAACTAAATTATATACAAAGAGGGTTCACGTAAAGGATATTAAATGAGCTCAAATATACCTACAAATGAGGCATACTGTTGCAATATGTACATACAGTTAGCCTAAATAGCAAGTTAGCATTGGTTAGCTTGCAGTCATGCACTGACCAAATATGCCTGATAAAAGTCAACAACATCAACAAAGCGCAACTTTGTGCATTCACGCACAGCATGAAACTTTTGGTGGACAAAATGAGACAAAGAAGGAGTGGGCGATTTTACATGTAAACAAACTGTCGCGTCAGAGTCCACACTATGGTGAGTTAAAGAAC
The DNA here is from genome assembly GCF_033978785.1 of Entelurus aequoreus. Lineage (NCBI taxonomy): Eukaryota > Metazoa > Chordata > Actinopteri > Syngnathiformes > Syngnathidae > Entelurus > Entelurus aequoreus. The sequence continues at coordinate 21,004,787 of NC_084758.1, forward strand.
CGCCAAAATTAGTAGGACAAAATGATGTTCACCAAATACTCATCAGTGAAGCATACACACAAACATATTAAACAGTGGGTTTTATAACAATTGGGAAGGTTTGTGTCATGTTTGTCCTTAAACAAAAAACATACTAAAACAAAACAAAAAATGTTCCCCCATTTTTTTCCATTTTCAATCCTTTTTTAAAAATGCTCCAAGGAGCCACTCGGAGAGCCGCACTATGGTATAGGGCTAACTGTTTAGACTAGTGAAAATTATGTCACCTATTAGTAACCAGAGGTAGGTACAGTATGGAGCTTAAGGTGTGAATAATATGCATATATGCTCCGGCATACATATATATACACACACAATATTTGCTATAGAGAAATAATTAGACATGTACAATAAATAAACAGTTCACAATCGGTAATTAATACCATGAATTGATTAACGTGGACTTAAACAAGTTGAAAAACTTATTCGGGTGTTACCATTTAGTGGTCAATTGTACGGAATATGTACTGTACTGTGCAATCTACTAATAAAAGTTTCAATCAATCAATCAATTCAGTCCAAAAGTTTATAAGTCCACAATTTAAAAGTGGAAGGGAAAAAGTATAATAGATTCCGGGGTGGGGAGTTGTCTCTTACCGTGAAGTGGTGTGTAGGTAGCTCGCCATCATTTTGAGATGATCAAAGAAAAAAAAACAGACCTAAACAGGTTCAAAAACACAAATTAGCACTCAAATACATTTTAATTACGGTCATCAAAATAATTACATTTTCCCACAATTATTGACACATATTACACAGCAATATTAAAACAATTGCATCACACAATTATGACATGCATTGGATAAATCCAATCCATTATTATATACCAGTAAATCACTTGATACAATTACCCATCCATCCATTTTCTACCGCTTGTCCCTTTCGGGGTCGCGGGGGGTGCTGGAGCCTGTCTCAGCTGCATTTTGGGCGGAAGGCTATTAGCTATTAAATGTAAAGTAAACAATCTTAATTCAGAAATCAGAAGTGCACTTTATACATCTATTTATTTCATAATTTGGCATTTAACCAAGTTTTAATCAAGTTATCACTTTCATGTTGAAGCAACAGGTTTGTGCTTTTATTTGTTTGAGGACAATTACGAACTGCAATGTCAAATCGGCGTCATTTGCAGGAGGGCTCTAACAACAAAATGGACCAACTAAAATGAAAACTTGGAGGTCCTTTCAACTTTATACATCTTGGTAAAATGTTCGGCTATCACGTAACCGTAAATCAAACCCTCGTTTAGGGTATAAATACGTAGCATGTAGCACTTTTGACTTCGGATGGACGCTGCCGCCATTTAACACATAATGACGGAAAATGTTGACTCACGGCTGACGAGGGGTCTAAATAAAAGATGAAGAGGGTGTCCGGTGAGCAGGTTTGTTCCTAGTTAGATACAGTTGTTCAAAAAACCGTAAATAGCAACAGCTGGGGATGAGGATGATTGACAGGTGGTAACCGGATTCAAAGGTGTTGCGTCAATTACGTCTACCGGAAGTGTGACGTCACCGCGTTACGCAATGACAGACCTGCCTTTGTGAACCACAAACACAACATGTAAAGGCATTTGTCGCTTCATCCTGGACAATGTTAATGACACATTTGTTTTAAGGATGTGCTATTTGGTTTTACACTGTATGATTTTTTTGAATTTTTTTTAAAGAATTTTACCTTTGCAACCTCATTTTAATATTGGCTAAGTTTTATATTCATAAATGTAAGTTTCTCAATACCCGACCTGTTTTTTGTGCCTTTAAAAAAGAATTAGAACTCTACGTTAAAACACTCTCTACCTCTAACAACCAAAAATAAAAAAATAAAATAAAATAAAAACTATGATGCTGTGTTCCAAATTTACATTATTTACTGCACTTGTGTATATATATTTTGCATTATTGTGTGCTTTATTGAGTTTACAACCCCCTGGCGCTGATTTGTACTGTTTTTTTACTTATTTTGATTATTATTATTTATCGATTGTTTGTAAATGTTGCAGTTTATAAATAAAGGTTTATAAAATTCAAAAAAAAAAAAAAAAAAGTTACATTTACTGTGTTCAGAGGGTGTAGTTTCCTACCATGCTTTGCGATTTCCACAAACACTGTCAAAATAAAACTACTTCCGGTCAAGAAAACGTAAAAAAACAAACAAAAAAAAGTCTTACATCAATAGGATAAATACAAACAGTGTTTTCAGACTATAGAGCGCACTAAATTTTAATTTTTTTTTTTTTTTCATATATTAACCGCACTGGACTATAAGCAGCATATACATATATATATATATACATATATATATATATATATATATATATATATATATATATATATATATATATATATATATATATATATATATATATATATATATATATATATATATATATATATATATATATATATATATATATACAAATATATATATATATATATATATACATATACATATATATATATATATATATATATATATATATATATATATATATATATATATATATACTGTATATATATATATATATAAATATATATATATGTTGTGAAATGAGATATTTACACAGACATATTTAGTAAATGTTTATTTACACACCTTAATTGTTTCCAAACAGCTGATCAAACAAAACAGAAGTGATCGTCATGGACCGACTAACTGCGGGAGCTAGATCTCCAATCAGCTAAACCAGAGGTGTCAAACATACGGCCCGAGGGCCGGATCAGGCCCGCAAACAGGTTTTATCTGGCCCACGGGATGAGTTTGCCATGTATAAAAATTAACCTAAAATGTTTTAATGAAAGAAACAGCTGTTCTAAATGTGTCCACTACATGTCACAATAGCAATGACTTGTATCTGTGTAGATGATGATACATATGTACAAAATAAACCGCATGATGTTAGTACATCAGACGAGGAAAATGAGCAAACTACATAAATAACATCCTGTAATTTGATTTTGATATTATCTTTTTTATCTTGATAGATTGAAAATGAACACCAATGAGTTGACTGATGAACATTGTCACATAATTTATTGAGAAAGTAAAAATAACGACAAATAAAGATAGAATACTATTAACCGCAACATGTAAGTGTAAAAAAATGTGCTTGTTCTATTTTTAAACAAAGAAAACAACCTGAAGTCGTCTTTATTTTAAAGTTATCGTGCCGTGATTTTACCAGTTGGGAGTAGATTTTTCTCCATGTGGCCCCCCATCTAAAATGAGTTTGACACCCCTGATTTAGAGGCATTTATCGGCACTGATCGATCGCATAATTTTCCACGAAAACCGGCCAGTACCAATCAACGGCTGAAGTAATTGATTAGTTTGGTCCTTAGAATGTATACAGAAGAAGGAGAAGAAACATGTTGTTGCTTTAATAGGCCTAAAAACCTTACCATATTATTTCATTCTTGCAAACAAATGTGCAGAAATACCTTCCCTTCTGATACTTGTTGGTGCATATATGATTGTATTATACGATTATGTGAGGGCAAGAGCTCACCATTACTGCATGTATAATGGGAGCAGTGATTTACATTACCTTTGCCGTGCACATTCAGCACAATTAGAGGTTAAGAGTCGTTATGCGGCTCCTTATTTACCCAACAGTTCCCTCCCACGCATGCATTTGTCTCTGTGACTCAGTAACAGCGTGGCCTTTTATTAATTTGGAAATAACACCGCAGTTTGCAAGGGAAATTTCATTTCCGACCGGTCGCCATACAATCAAATGTGACATTTCACAAATGCGCCGAGAGGGTGATCTTTGTTGCACCGCCGGTGACTGATTAGCTGTCGCTGTTAGCCATTGTTTTGGTTTGTGTGTACACCGCTAAAGGTATCTGGACTTTACTGGGGAATCATTATTTAACGCTGCATCCGGACTGCTAAAGCTTTTTCATTTGGCCCACCGAGCATTACCCAAATAAATAAATAATGATAAATGGGTTATACTTGTATAGCGCTTTTCTACCTTCAAGGTACTCAAAGCGCTTTGACAGTATTTCCACATTCACCCATTCACACACATTCACACACTGATGGCAGGCATTTAAATAAGGTTTGCTCGTGAATGCATTACTCCCGCCACACCACAGGGGGTGACAGCGAGGGATGTGTCACATTGAAGCAGCAGTGGGGTGAGTAGAAGAAGACTACACATTGAATGAAACATTTATTAGTAGATTGCACAGTACAGTACATATTCCGTACAATTGACCACTAAATGGTAGCACCCGAATAAGTTTTTCAACTTGTTTAAGTCGGGGTCCACGTTAATCAATTCAGGGTAACACATTCAAACTTTAAAAAAAAAAATCAAAATAAATTGCGAAAATTTGACTTTTAACAACGACTGGACAACAAAGTATGAATGTATGAAAGTCGTTGTTTCCTGTCGGATCTTTAAAGCGACGACAAAAGTGTTCTAGACAAGAAGCAATAACAGTAGAAATCCACATCTGTAAGCTTCATCACAAAACTTTGTAAGTAGGTATTGTGCATACAGATATTTAGTTTGTTTTTTATTGAAACTGCTGATTTCGGGATGTCTTTTGTATTCGTTGTCGTGTTGTTTTTTTGGTTTTTTTGTTTGGCCGATCAGAGCTCGTTTAATACACGTAGTGCTAAATTTGACACCTTAGGTTTAATTGTGATGAGTCACATACAGGGACATTGGATCCCTCAGGCGGTATTGCATCAAAAAGTGACATCAGTGTGTAAAGGGTATCACCACATGGGCTCAGGAATACTTCAAAAAACCACTGTCATTGCGTCGCTACATCTGTAAGTGCAAGTTAAAACTCTACTGTGCAAAGCCAAAGCCATTTATCAACAACACCCAGAAACGCCACCGGCTTCGCTGGGCCTGAGCTCACCTAAGATGGACTGATGCAAAGTGGAAAAGTGTTCTGTGGTCTGACGAGTCCACATTTCAAATTGTTTTTGGAAACTGTGGACGTCGTGTCCTCCGGAACAAAGAGGAAAAGAACCTTCCGGATTGTTATTGGCGCAAAGTTGAAAAGCCAGCATCAGTGATGGTATGGGGGTGTATTAGTGCCCAATATACGGGTAACTTACACATCTGTGAAGGCACCATTAATGCTGAAAGGCACATACAGGTTTTGGAGCAACATATGTTGCCATCCGAGCAACGCTATCATGGACGCCCCTGCTTATTTCAGCAAGACAATGCCAAGCCACGTGTTACAACAGCATGGCAGCGTAGTAAAAGAGTGTGGGTACTAGACTGGCCTGCCTGTAGTCCCATTGAAAATGTGTGGCGCATTATGAAGCCTAAAATACCACAACAGAGACCCCCGGACTGTTGTACAACTTAAGCTGTACATCAAGCAAGAATGGGAAATAATTCCACCTTAAAAGCTTAAAACATTTATATTTTTACTTCCCAAACGTCTACTGAGTGTTGTTAAAAGGAAAGGCCATGTAACACAGTGGTAAAAATGCCCCTGGGCCAACTTTTTTGCAATGTGTTGCTGCCATTAAATTCTAAGTTAATGATTATTTGCCAAAAAAAAAATACGTTTCTCATTCAAACATTAAATATCTTGTCTTTGCAGTCTATTCAATTGAATATAAGTTGAAAAGGATTTGCAAATCATTGTATTCTGTTTTTATTTACCATTTACACAACGTGCCAACTTCACTGGTTTTAGGTTTTGTACTATATGCGTAAACATATGTAGTTGTGTGAATGTATTAACACTAAACCTAGTCTATTTATGTAAAATACACAATGGACGTTATACTTTTGAAATCTTTATTTTATATTTATATTTTCAGTCTTACAAACCTAAATGAATGGAAAAAGTGTAAAGAAATAAAATTAAGGGAAATAATTCAAAAGTAGAAACATCAATCCTCAAAACGTCTGGAGCTTCTGTTTCTTCATGCTGTGAACTAGCTGCACACACTGGAGACAAGAAGCGAGGGCAGAATAATGAATTTATTGACAGTGCGGAGTGAAAGCCAATTTGTTTTACTTTGTAAATGAGTAAACGCAGTCTTAAAGGAATATAATAAAGGCACTTCTTGAGGAAACATCCCCATTTCGATGTCCGGCCCCCCCAGCCTTTGGACTCTTGAAACCGCGGCCCTCTCCACTATGCAGCTGGAGTTATCAGAATGAAGACACACACATCTACTCACGTGCTGTCCAGACCCGAGGAGACCTGCAAGTGGGCAGGATAGCCACAGAGAGACTGCCAAAGTCGGGCTTGTATTACAGGGATCCCAGGATATGAGACACCGGGCAGTCCGCGCTCCCTCTAGGCAGCTGGCCCGCAGCCCAGCGAGCTTATAATCATCTCCATTACCTGTAGCACTGACTCACATTTAGGAGCTCCCTTTGCAGTGAAGTCATGGCTACACTGCAGCAATACTAAGAGAGAAAGTGTTTTATCTCATCCGCCATGCAAGCATACAGATTAGGAACATACTGGGCTGTGTTTGAATCAGTGGGAGGGGGGAATCAAGACAAGTACATTGTAACTCGCACTTTTCTGTGCGGAATACAAAGAGACATTTATCACTGCAGCTGTGGGTAAAGGCAGAAAGAGGGGGGGTTCGAACCATTTCCAACCCTGCATTTAGACTTCTTTTCCGTGGGAAAGCGCTACACCTCCATCCTCGTTAATCCATCTGGGGTTTTTCCATCCTGCCTGTCCGTCACCTTGTTGCATCGCAGCTTAGCGGAGAACAGTACCACCTCGGCTTGATGGGAACTGTCGGTTTTCCCTGCCAGAATAATAGCACAGCCAGTGCCTTGAACTAAAACCCTGGAGGATCTAAGGCAGGGGTGTCAGACTTGTTTTTTATTGAGGGCCACGTAGCAAATATGGCTGCCCTCAAAGGGGCCACATTAAATGATTTGGCAGGCCACTTTAAATAATTTGGCGGGCCCTATTGATTGACATGGCGGACCACTTTAAATAACATCGCGTACCACATTACACGATGTAAAAGTCCACAACAAATGATGTGGAAGACCACATTTTAATGTGGTGGGCCTCATTAAATGATGTGGCGGGCCACATTAAATGATGTGGCGGGCCACTTTATATGATGTGGAGGACCACATTATTGGCGGGCCCTATTGATTGACATGGCGGACCACTTTAAATAACATGTTGGACCACGCTAAACGGTGTAAAAGTCCACAACAAATGATGTGGAAGACCACATTAAATGTTGTGGCAGGCCACATTAAATATTGTGGCAGGCCAAATTACATAATTTGGCGGGCCCTATTGATTGACATGTCGCACCACTTTAAATAACATGACAGACCACATTAAACGATGTAAAAGTCTACAACAAATGATGTGGAAGACCACATTTTAACATGGTGGGCCTCGTTAAATGATGTGGCGGGCCACTTTATATGATGTGGAAGACCACATTTTAACATGGTGGGCCTCGTTAAATGATGTGGCGGGCCACTTTATATATGATGTGGAAGACCACATTAAATGATGTGGCTGGCCAATTTAAATAATGTGGCGGGCCCTATTGATTGACATGGCGGACCACTTTAAATAACATGGCGGACCACATTAAACGATGTAAAAGTCCACAACAAATGACGTGGAAGACCACATTATAACGTGGCAGGCCGCTATATATGATGGGGAGGACCACATTAAATGATGTGACAGGCCACATTAAATAAAGTGGCGGGCCCTATTGATTAACATGGCGGACCACATTAAACGATGTAAAAGTCCACAATAAATGACGTGGAAGAGCACATTTTAATATGGCGGGCCACATTATATGATATGGAAGACCATATTAAATGATGTGACAGGCCACATTAAATAATGTGGCAGGCCACATTCAATAATGTGGTGGGCCCAATTGATTCACATGGCGGACCACTTTAAATAATATGGCGGACAACATTAAACGATGTAAAAATCCACAACAAATGATGCGGAAGACCACATTTTAATGTGGCGGGCCACTTTATATGATGTGAAAGACCACATTAAATGTTGTGGCAGGCCACATTAAATAACGTGGCGGGCCCTATTGATTGACATGGAGGACCAATTTAAATAACATGGCGGACCACATCAAACAATGTAAAAGTCCACAACAAATGATGTGGAAGACCACATTTTAATGTGGCGGGCCACTTTATTTGATGTGAAAGACCACATTAAATGTTGTGGCAGGCCACCTTCAATAATGTGGTGGACCCAATTGATTGACATGGCGGACCACTTTAAATAACATTAAACGGTGTAAAAGTCCACAACAAATGACATGGAAGACCACATTTTAATGTGGTGGGCCACATTATATGTGGAAGACCACGTTAAATGATGTGGCAGGCCCTATTTATGGACATGGCGGACCACTTTAAATAACATTAAACGATGTAAAAGTCCACAACAAATGACGTGGAAGACCACATTTTACTGTGGTGGGCCTCATTAAATGATGTGGCGGACCACTTTATATGATGTGGAGGACGACATTGAATGATGTGGGAGGCCACAATAAATAATGTGGCGGGCCCTATTGATTGACATGGCGGACCACCTTAAATAACATGGCGGACAACATTAAACGGTGTAAAAGTCCACAACAAATGACGTGGAAGACCACATTTTAACGTGGTGGGCCACGTTATATGATGTGGCAGGCCACTTTAAATAATTTGGCGGGCCCTATTGATTGACATGGTGGACCACTTTAAATAACATGGCGGACCACATTAAACGGTGTAAAAGTCCACAACAAATGACGTGGAAGACCACATTTTAATGTGGTGGGCCACTTTATATGATGTGGCAGGCCACATTAAATAATTTGGCAGACCATCTTAAATAATTTGGCGGGCCCTATTGATTGACATGGCGGACCACTTTAAATAACATGGCGGACAACATTAAACGATGTAAAAGTCCACAACAAATGATGTGGAAGACCACATTTTAATGTGGTGGGCCACTTTATATGATGTGGCAGGCCACCTTAAATAATTTGGCAGGCCACATTAAATAATTTGGCGGGCCCTATTGATTGACATGGCGGACCACTTTAAATAACATGGCGGACAACATTAAACGATGTAAAAGTCCACAACAAATGATGTGGAAGACCACATTTTAATGTGGTGGGCCTCGTTAAATGATGTCGCGGCCCACTTTATATGATGTGGAGGACGACATTAAATGATGTGGGAAGCCACCTTGAAAAATGTGGCGGGCCCTATTGATTGACATGGCGGACCACTTTAAATAACATGGCGGACCACATTAAACGGTGTAAAAGATCACAACAAATGATGTGGAAGACCACATTTTAATGTGGTGGGCCACTTTATATGATGTGGAAGACCACGTTAAATGATGTGGCAGGCCACTTTAAATAATTTGGCGGGCCCTATTGATGGACATGGCGGACCACTTTAAATAACATTAAACGATGTAAAAGTCCACAACAAATGACGTGGAAGACCACATTTTAACGTGGCGGACCTCACTGAATGACGTGGCGACGACATTTAAGAGACGTGGCAGGCCACATTAAATGATGTGGCAGGCCATCATAATAATTTGGCGGGCCCTATTGATTGATATGGCGGACCACATTAAACGATGTAAAAGTCCAAAACAAATGACGTGGAAGACCACATTTTAATGTGGTGGGCCTCATTAAATGATGTGATGGGCCCTATTGGTTGAAATGGTGGACCACATTAAACGATGTAAAAGTCCATAACAAATGACGTGGAAGACCACATTTTAATGTGGCGGGGCCTCGTTAAATAATGTGATGGGCCTCGTTGAATGACGTGGCGACAACATTTAAATGACATAGCAGGCGACATTGAATAACATGGCGGGTCTCATTAAATGACGTAATACTGTAACGGGCCACTTTAAGTGAAGGGCAAGGCCGTGTTGAATGACGTTGAAAATGAGGTGGGGGGGCCGCGTTATATGATGTGGAAGACCACATTAAATGATGTGACGGGTCCCATTGAAGGACTTGGCGAAACACATTAAATGATATGGAAGACCACAATGAATGAAACGGCAGATCACGTTGAATGCAGGCCACATTAAATTAGGTGACAGGTCCCATTGAATGACCTGGAAGATCACATTGAATAACGTCGCAGGCCACTTTGAATAACACAAGGGGCCACATAAAATCTGAAACATGCTGACAAAGGTTTGCCTCTGTTGGCGTTTCTATCCAAGAGGAGACTGAGGGCACTCACAACAATGTGAGGAAATTAGGACATAATGCTTTTTGGAAGACAATCTTACAGATATCCTCAACATTTTATGATCATAACACAAATAGACACGTTTACATAATTTGCTCCACTGGTGTTATATATAAATCATATTATGGGATACATTAGGGCTGTCAAAATGTTATAGCGGTTTATATACCCTCTCCTAAATACCCAAGCCCCAATATGAGCCCTTGTTCCCACCCTGTGGACACGGATCAGGAGGTCAAAGGCAGCCGTCTATCATTACTATCTTTCATTCACCAATTAGTGTCGCTGCGCTCCCTCGCTAACCCCTGGCTGACCCTCGCGGGCCAGGAACTCGCCCGCCCGCAACCTGATTCAACATTTTCTAAGTCGGTCTCAGCGGTGAGAGGCTGCGTTCTCGTGACTCGGAGTATCAACTATTGATGAGGGGACTTTTTTTTTTTTTAAATTCATTTTAGTCAACACGCTTCATCACGGGATCTGACTGCAGCTCGGATGTGCATTCAGAGACCTCGCATTGCACAACATTAATCGTAACGTTTGGCTGTATGTGCCTCTTGTAGGGTTAGATGTATATATATTTTTTAAATCCTTCAGGCTGTTAAAATAAAAATAGGTGACTAGAATTGAAGATTAACAATTTATTCTATACAAAAGAGTAAGTACAAACAATAGCAGGAGAAAGGACCAAGCTGTCTCTAAAGCGGTTGCCCTACTCACATGCTTTTGTCCAATTTTTTAAAGCATTTTTTACTATTGGGCATCTGCATTCACTAGTTAATACATGATGTATTAGTAGCATGACTGCAGAATTGTTAAAAAAAAAAAAAAGACACTTCATACTATGCTGTTACTGTTTTTGAGCAAATAAACAATGTGCATTCAAGGAAATTTCTACAAAAATTGATGCATGACATCCTAAATTATAAAATTGTGCAATGCTGCATTTTTTAAAAATTGATTTAAATTATGCAAGCAAGACAGTTAACTAAAATGGCAATATTTTTGTATTTCTACGATGATACTAATAACAATAAGTGTCATTTAAACCCATTAAAACAACCAACAACACCAAATAGCAGCGGAAAGTTGTACTTATCTGTTAGATCCGGAGCTTGAAAGTTACTAGCACTAGCTTATTAGCATATAGCACTCTCTTCTTCTACTGTATTTACATTACAGCATGGCTAAACAAGATGAAATAATCAAAATCCCGCCCCAGTGTACAGAGGCACACTGCATATGGCCAACAGTCACATTAGAGATAAGCGCATGAAAACTACAACTTCACATGAAAAATGTAAAAAACTGAATTATTTAACAAATCGACTAATTTAGTACATAGAAAAGTGCTGACTGTAAAAAGTGACGTGACGTCAGACAAGGCAGCAAAAACTCAATAATTACTTTCAAACTAGTAAAAGGATCATTTAAATCATGTGCTGTCATCTGTGTCAGTAGAAGTATTCACATTTCAGCCTACAGCAGGGCTATTCAACTACATAATGAAGAGGGCCGCAGTTTCAAAAGTCCAAGGGCTCAGGGGCCAATCATCGAAATGTGGATGTTTTGTCGGGAAGTGCCTCTGCAAGTTATATTCCTCTGAGACTTAGTTTACTTAATTACAAAGTACACACACTGGCTTCCACACTGCACTGTCAAATTCATTATCCTGCCCTGGCTACATAATTCCAGGGTGTGCAGATAGTTAACAGCATGAAGAAACAGAAGCTCCAGAAGTTTTGTTGGGGATTGATGTGCCTCAGTTTTATTTCTTTACACTTCATCCTTCATTTAGGATTGTAAGACTGAAAATATAACTGTAAAATAAACATTACAAAAGGATAGCGTCCATTGTGTATTTTACATGAATAAAATAGAAGATTTAGTGTTAATAAATTCACACGACTACACGTTTTTTTGCATATCGAAATATGACAACATCTACAGTACATCAAACATTGCACACAATGTATGTGACACATCACAATTAAACCTCTACTGGTCAAATTTAGCGCTACATGTATTAAACGAGCTCTGATCGCCCAAACCAAAAATAAACAACACCGGTCCACCCCCCCATCCCCCTACCCAAATTTGTGGTATCATCCAGAACTAATGTAAAGTATCAAACAACAGAAGAATAAGTGATTATTACATTTTAACAGAAGTGTAGATAGAACATGTTAAAAGAGAAAGTAAGCAGATATTAACAGTAAATGAACAAGTAGATTAATAACTAATTTTCTACCACTTGTCCTTAATAATGTTGACAAAATAATAGGTAGATAAATGACACAATATGTTACTGCATATGTCAGCAGCTAAATTAGGAGCCTTTGTTTGTTTACTTACTACTAAAAGACAAGTTGTCTAGTATGTTCACTATTTTATTTAAGGACAAACTTGCAATAATAAACATATGTTTAATGTACCCCAATATTTTTTGTTAAAATAAAGTCAATAATGCAATTTTTTGTGGTCCCCTTTATTTAGAAAAGTATCAAAAAGTACCAAAAAGTATCTAAATAATTTTTGTATCGGGACAATACTATTAACAGATAACTCCAAAATAAATCAAAAGTCACTCACAAGTTGGGTAGTTTTTTCATGCAATACCTCAAGTAATTTCAAACTATTTTTTACTTTTTCTTGAGTCATATAATTTTAAAGTAACGGAACTCTCACTTGAGTACAATTTTTGGGTACCCTATCCATGTCTGATCATGACTAGTGTTGTAACGATACCAAATGTTTGGTACCGGTACTAAAATTATTTCGGTACATTTTGGTACTTTTTGGTACTTTTCTAAATAAAGGGGACCGCACAAAAAGTGCATTATTGGCTTTATTTGAACAAAAAATCTTAGGGTACATTAAACATGTTTCTTATTGCAAGTTTGTCCTTAAATAAAATAGTGAACATACAAGACAACTTGTCTTTTAGTAGTAAGTAAACAAACAAAGGCTCCTAATTTAGCTGCTGACATATGCAGTAACATATTGTGTCATTTATCTACCTATTATTATGTCAACATTATTAAGGACAAGTGGTAGAAAATGAATTTTTCATCTACTTGTTCATTTACCGTTAATATCTGCTTACTTTCTCTTTTAACATGTTCTATCTACACTTCTGTTAAAATGTAATAATCACTTATTATCATGTCGTTTCGATACTTTACATTAGTTTTGGATGATACCACACATTTAGGTATCGATCCGATACCAAATAGTTACAGGATCATACATTGGTCATATTCAAAATCCTCATGGACATATTTCCTGAGTTTATAAACATAATATACAGTTAAAAAAAACGAAAGAAAATGTTGTGATGCCAAAAAATATTGACTTAATCATAGTAGTATCGACTAGATACGTGTCTGTACTTGATATCATTACAGTGGATGTCAGGTGTAAATCCACCAATGGCATTTGTTTACATTTTGACGCCGGTGAGCTACGGTGTGTAGTGAAGCATGTTTAGCTATTCCTCGTCCTGCAGGGATGATACTTGTAAGAAACGTACTTTATTTGTCGCCATGGAGGCGAGGATTAGTGATTTAGAAGTAGCTAAAACACTGCCGACTGCGGATGGACGTTAGCCGCATGTCTCAAAGCACCTCTTCCTGAGGGTGTTTCAGTGTAATAACTTCACCTTTATCTTTATGCGTCCGTTCTCCCTTTTCTGTCTACACACTGTGTCTGCTTGTAAGTACTCTGTGATTGTGCGCTGCCGAACATGCTCCTCTGCTCGTAAAACCAGCAATGACCGGTACGTTTCAGAGACGGTATCGTACCGAAAATGATTCATTGGTATCGCTGTACTATACTAATACCAGTATACCGTACGACTCTAATCATGACTAATCTAAAAATCAAAAATGTGATTTAACTGCTTTAAAAAATAATTGTTTAACAGCCCTAATAGTAACTGCAAATCCTTGATGGAATGAAAACATGAACTCTAGGGGATTTTAATTTTTTTTAAATTTAAAGTACCAATGATTGTCACACACACACTAGGTGTGGTGAAATTTGTCCTCTGCATTTGACCCATCCCCTTGATCACCCCATGGGAGGTGAGGGGAGCAGTGGGCAGCAGCGTAGCCGCGCCCGGGAATAATTTTTGGTGATTTAACCCCCAATTCCACCCTTGATGCTGAGTGCCAAGCAGGGAGGTAATGGGTCCCATTTTTATAGTCTTTGGTATGACCCGGCCGGGATTTGAACTCACAACCTATCGATCTCAGGGCGGACACTCTAGCCACTATTGGGGTCTGTTCGCTGCTTTTTGTCTTTGCATATTTCTCGGAAAATGAGTTCCACATCTCGGAACCGGCAGCTTTGTGCACCCGTTGTCCTGAACCAGGGGGGAAACGTTTCACTTCCGCCTGCATCTAAAACAAACGCAGAAAGTGTGAACGCTCCATTCCCGCGTCATAAAGACTTGACGTTGCATGACCGCGACGCTTCCCGGGTGGTTACTTCCAGTCGCAGTGCTGGTTTTTTGCCCGCTCGAGCGTGAAAAAAGGTCAGCGTCTGATCATGGATGCATGGGCGTGCCGTGGCCAGCGGTGGTGCATAAAGCAAATTAAGTGAATTAATCAACATTAACAACATTATTCAGAAAAAAAAGAAAAAAAAGAAGATATTTCCTTCGGGCAAATCTTTCTGAGCATTAACATAATTATCACATGAATATTAAATCAGGCAGATCAGTTTCGGGTTATTTACAGAATCAGGCGAGATACATTCCGGCGTCGTTATTGTCCTCTCTTTCATACAACCAAGCGAGAGGCTCGATCGATGGCGGCCAAATTTGACTTTTCAAACCCCGCTGCCCCCCCCACCCCCATCCCCTGCCTCTCTTTAAAGGGAAGGATGAAAGGTAATGGGAGAGGTCGGCTGTTAAGTTTAATGGCAGACAGGCGAGTCTCAGAGGGGCTCCATTTAATGATGTGCCTCTTCTCATGCGGCGCTCGTTAAAAGGCAGGAGCCCAAAACGCATGCAGAGGACATGTGGACGGACCCCTGCACTGACACCCCCACTTATCATCTCCGAGGTGTGGGGAGCAACAATGTGCACTGTTAGCATAATTGTTGTCTGCTATGTTTATTTACCCAGGACCACGCACACTGTAAATGATTATAGCATAGTCGCTCATTCACATCTATAGACCCTAGACCAGGGGTGCCAAACTCATTTTAGATGGGGGGCCACATGGGGAAAAATCTACTCCCAAGTGGGCCGGACTGGTAAAATCACGGCACGATAACTTAAAAATAAAGACAACTTCTTACCATGAATTGATTAACGTGGACCCCGACTTAAACAAGTTGAAAAACTGATTCGGGTGTTACCATTTAGTGGTCAATTGTACGGAATATGTACTGTACTGTGCAATCTACTAATAAAAGTCTCAATCAATCAATCAATTCTGGTTGTTTTCTTTGTTTAAAAATAGAACAAGTTCATTCTGAAAATGTACAAATCATATTGTTGTTGCGGTTAATAGTACTCTACATTTATTTGTCGTTATTTATACTTTCTGAATAAATTGTGTGACCCAGACTGCCTTTGCAATAAAAGGACCACACCTATGGAATTCTCTACCTGACATTTTGAAATGTATACCTGCACTTGTCACTTTAAAAAAAAAAAAAAAAGTGTCTAGTTGAGCAACAAATGTTTAGTTTTTACAAATTTTTACTAATTGGTTCTTATCTAGTTTGCACTTTGTCTGTATTATTATTATTATTATTATTGGCTTTTATCTAGTTTGCACTTTGTCTGTATTATTACTATTATCATTATTATTGACTCCTCTTTGCCTCATTCTTTTTATTTTCCTATTTTAATGATGCTAGATCTTTGTTGTTGTTGTTGTTGTTGAGGATAAGTGTTGTAAATTAGTTCAAAGTTCAAAGTTAAAATACCAATGATTGTCACACACACACTAGGTGTGGCGAAATTATTCTCTGCATTTGATCCATCACCCTTGATCACCCCCTGGGAGGTGAAGGGAGCAGTGAGCAGCAGCAGTGGCCGCACCCGGGAATCATTTTTGGTGATTTAACCCCCCAATTCCAACCCTTGATGCTGAGTGCCAAGCAGGGTGGTAATGCGTCCCATTTTTAGCTTTGGCTACAAACACTATGATGCATCCATTGGATAACTGTTTCAGATATCTGTGTTTCTGTATCTGTCCCTATTTTAAATAAACCTAAAGAAGAATGTTCATCAGTCAACTTAATTAACACAATTTTTAATCTACCAAGATAAAAAAAATAATATCAAAATCAAATTACAGGATGTTATTTATTACTGGTGCACTAACATGTGGTTTATTTTTACTTTTTAAGATACAAAGAATTGCTATTGCGACATCTAGTGGACACATTTAGAACAGCAGCTTCTTTCATTAATTTTATACTTAGCAAACTCATCCCGCGAGCCGAATAAAACCTAAAATACGTTTGACACCCCTGCCCTAAACGTAAATACGAGGGCTGTCAGATTTTTATTTATTTTTTCAGATTCATCATATTTTGGAATTTGGATTAATCATGATTAATCACAGGTGATTACTCGCTGGCGTAATGAAAATTTGCTTAAGAAAAGACCCCGATATTTGTACACAAATACAATTTTATCGTCAAGAGTGTCGTCCAAGAATGTTTTTAAACGTTGTATTTTTTTTACAAAAGGTGATAACAGTTTTATCTGAAGTTCTTTCAGGATGTATTTTGGAGTGAAATTCGCTGGAGTTTCCTTACTCTTTTTCGCACTGACGTATGCATTGATATGATCACTTACCATGTAGCGCTTAAGGTAAAATAGCTTGTACTCTCACACAGGTCGGGCGATAAAAATAACAAAATGCATGCACGTTACATTGCGTAACAATGTAACGTTCCTTTAAGCGTGTCCGAAACAAATCAACCACCAAAACGTCCAATAACTTCACATCAGTGTTGGCCTAGTGGTTTGAGCAGGCCTGGAAAATTATTTTGCCTCGGGGGCCAAATTTAGAGAAAAAAATGTGTCTTGGGGCCGGTATATCTATCTTTAGGAACACTAATACAAAACCGCACAATAATGTCTGATTGAATGCTAAAAACGTTATGGCAGACCGCCTTAAAAAACACAATGGAATTTTACATTTTTTTTACTGAATGAGACACTAACAATGTACATGAAAATAAAGAATGTGGGATTTACAATATTAACTATGATCGATAAAACACTGAATATTGACAACATATGAACGTCACACCCCCTCTCCATCCACATATTTTACAATCAAGCGAAACGCAACAAACACAGCAAAATATGAACGCGAAGGGTAAAAAAAAAGTCACCTACAATCTGATACATCTGATATATCACTAAGCTTTAGAACTTTGTTGTAAAAATCTCCTTCCGCAGCTGACCTCTGTGGAAACGCTCCCCGCCCACACCGCTTGGTGCCACCTTTGAGCTGCTGTGACTTAGATTACCATGGTAACTAATTAGGTTACCATAGTAACTAGTATATCATGCAAAAGCACAGATTCCAACCATTGAAATACATTGTATAGTTCAAGACTTACGGTCATTAGTAGAGAAGTCCGATAATATCGGACTGCCGATATCATCGGCCGATAAATGCTTTAAAAATGTAATATCGGAATTTATCTGTATCAAAAAGTAAAATGTATGACTTTTTAAAACGCCTCTGTAGGGAGAGCGCCAATAAACCTTAAAGACACTGCCTTTGCGTGCCGGCCCAGTCACATAATATCTACAGCTTTTCACACACACAAGTGAATGCAACCCATACTTGGTCAACAGCCATACAGGTCACACATTTATTTAATTCATCCATTCTTTCACTCTCAAAATAATCTTACTTATCTCATCATATGAAATGTAACTTACTTCACCAATTATTATTTATTTATTTATTTTTATTGTGATTACTTATGGAGTATATTGTGAATAAATTGAGAACAGGAAGTGAACAAAAGTTTTAGCAACTGTTATGTAAAAGAAAAGGGGTAGGATTAAATAAGCTCTGCTTCTTCCTACTCCTTTTCGAACATGTTGAAAAGAGAAACTGGAAATTGTGATGTATAATGTTGTATGCTTGCATGTTCGCAATAAACTAAACTCAAACTCAAACTCAAACACTGAGGGTGTCCGTATAAACAACTATAACACTGTTATAAATATGCGCCACACTGTGGACCCAGACCAAACAAGAATGACAAACACATTTCGGGAGAACATCCGCACCGTAACACAACATACACACAACAGAACAAATACCCAGAACCCCTTGCAGCACTAACTCTTCCGGGATGCTACAATATACACCCCTCGCTACCCCCCCCCCCCCCCCACCACCACAACCCCGCCCCCCTCATCCTCCTCATGCTCACTCAGGGAGAGCATGTCCCGAATTCCAAGCTGCTGTTTTGAGGCATGTTAAAAAAAAAAAATGCACTTTGTGACTTCAATGATAAATTAAGTTGGCATTTTTGTCCATAACTTGGAGTTCATTTATTTTGGAAAACCTTGTTACATTGTTTAATGCATCCAGCGGGGCATCACAACAAAATGAGGCACAATAATGTGTTAATTCCACGACTGTATATATCGGTATCAGTTGATATCGGAATCGGTAATTAAGAGTTGGACAATATTGGAATATCGGCCAAAAAGCCATTATCGGACATCTCTACTTAATACCACACCTGTCCCGAACCAGCCGAACATGTTGTGCTTGGTTTTGTCCCGGTCCCTTGAGAAGTGTTCCACACACGTCAACATATTAAATAACGCAAACATAACCTATTCAATCCCGGGCTAAGACGTTTGTCTCTCTCTCTCTCTCTCGAGACAAGGGAGCGGACGGGCGGGAATGGGATCCTTGACACCTGTCACTTCCACTCCGCCGCACCTCGCTCGGCCCTTACTCGCCGCGCATGCGGACGTTTGCATGTCACGGGCTCAGCACGTTATCATGAGTGGGCGCGGGTGCTGGGGGGGGGGAATCCAATTACTTCCACTGTGTCAGACCCCTGCCATCACTCCTATGAATGTAACGCACATTTAAAAAGATGTGCCTATTAGTTCTCCCGTATGCCGACCAGTCTCCTACCAGCCCCTCTACCTGGTATGTGCGCGTCTTCCTGCGGACTCGGTGCAGGGAAGCGCCGGCTGGCAGGTGGTAGTGCTCGGGCTATTGATTGTGACTCATATTAAGTGGTATCATGGCGCGGGTGAATAATGTGCGGCCTGAAAGCGATCAGCACGTCTCCTGCTTGACAGCCAGAATAGCCTTTTTTGATGAAGAAATACTGCACAAAGTGTCCAAGAGAGCCTCCGCACAGTGAGTTGCACTTCCTCCACTTTTTTTTTCTGTGCTTCCACTCCGGGAACTAAACTTAGAAAACAACATTTGACATTATGAGGGAACCTAATACCTGCTTCACGAGGAATGACAAAGCTAATTGTACTCGACCTTCAACCTCTTTTGGGGTCATATGCAAACGTACTTGCTTGGAAACCATCACTCAAAATACCCCCAAGGGTTAAGACAAGAGTCGGCTCTTTAGTGGCTCCCTGGAGCTTTTTCGAAAATGCATGAAAATGGAAAAAGATGGGGGAAAATATATATATATTTTTGGTTTTAATATGATTTCTGTAGTAGGACAAACATGACACAAACCTTCCTAATTGTTATAAATCTCACTGTTTAATATGTTTGTGTTTTACTGATGAGAGTATTCGGCGAGCGACGTTTTATCCTACTAATTCCGGCAGTCTTTGAACTCACCAGAGTTTGTTTACATTACTTCCACTGTGTCAGACCCCTGCCATCACTCCTATGAATGTAACGCACATTTAAAAAGATGTGCCTAATACCGTATTTTTCGGAGTATAAGTCGCACGGGAGTATAAGTCGCACCTGCCGAAAATGCATAATAAAGAAGGAAAAAATATATACACTACCGTTCAAAAGTTTGGGGTCACCCAAACAATTTAGTGGAATAGCCTTCATTTCTAAGAACAAGAATAGACTGTCGAGTTTCAGGTGAAAGTTCTCTTTTTCTGGCCATTTTGAGCGTTTAATTGACCCCACAAATGTGATGCTCCAGAAACTCAATCTGCTCAAAGGAAGGTCAGTTTTGTAGCTTCTGTAACGAGCTAAACTGTTTTCAGATGTGTGAACATGATTGCACAAGGGTTTTCTAATCATCAATTAGCCTTCTGAGCCAATGCGCAAACACATTGTACCATTAGAACACTGGAGTGATAGTTTCTGGAAATGGGCCTCTATACACCTATGTAGATATTGCACCAAAAACCAGACATTTGCAGCTAGAATAGTCATTTACCACATTAGCAATGTATAGAGTGTATTTCTTTAAAGTTAAGACTAGTTTAAAGTTATCTTCATTGAAAAGTACAGTGCTTTTCCTTCAACAATAAGGACATTTCAATGTGACCCCAAACTTTTGAACGGTAGTGTATATATAAGTCGCATTTTGGGGGGAAATTTATTTGATGAAAGCCAACACCAAGAATAGACATTTGAAAGGCAATTTAAAATAAATAAAGAATAGTGAACAACAGGCTGAATAAGTGTACGTTATATGAGGCATAAATAACCAACTGAGAACGTGCCTGGTATGTTAACGTAACATATTATGGTAAGAGTCATTCAAATAACTATGACATATAGAACATGCTATACGTTTACCAAACAATCTGTCACTCCTAATCGCTAAATCCCATGAAATCTTATACGTCTAGTCTCTTACGTGAATGAGCTAAATAATATTATTTGATATTTTACGGTAATGTGTTAATCATTTCACACAAGTCGCTCCTGAGTATAAGTCGCACCCCCGGCCAAACTATGAAAAAAAACTGCGACTTATAGTCCGAAAAATACGATAGTTCTTCTGTATGCCGACCAGTCTCCTATTAGCCCCTCTACCTGGTACATGCGCGTCTTCCTGCGGACTCGGTGCCACGAAAATACGTGTTTTGTGCCGTTCCTTCGCTGTCACATTTTGTCCAACAAACGTTTTATACTGTGCGTGAAAGTTAAAGTTAAAGTACCACTGATAGTCACACACACACTAGGTGTGGTGAAATTACTCTCTGCGTTTGACCCATCCCCCGGGAGGTGAGGGGAGCAGTGAGCAGAAACGGTGGCCGCGCCCGGGAAACATTTTTGGTGATTTAACCCCCAATTCCAACCCTAGATGCTGAGTTTCCAAGCAGGGAGGTAATGGGTCCCATTTTTATAGTTGTTGGTATGACTCGGCCGGGGTTTGAACTCACCACGTACCGGTATTTTGACCAATAGCTACAGTAACAAGCCAGCAAATTTATATATGACCGGGGCTCAGCAACACGCGGCTCTCAAGGATTGAAAATGGAAAAAGGTGGGGAAAAATAATGTATTTGTTTTAGTATGTTTTTTGTTTGAGGACAAACATGACAAAAACTTTCCCAATTGTTAGAAAACCCGCGGCTCTCAAGGATTGAAAATGGAAAAAGAGGGGGGGAAAAAAAAGTTTATTTGTTTTAGTATGTTTTTTGTTTCAGGACAAACATGACACAAACCTTCCCAATTGTTAGACAACCCCACTGTTTAGTATGTGTGTGTATGCTTCACTGATGAGAGTATTTGGTGAACATTGTTTTGTCCTACTAATTTCGGCGGATCTTGAACTCACCATAGTGTGGACTGTGACGCAACAGTTTGTTTACATGTAAAATCTCCCACTCCTTCTTTGTCTCATTTTGTCCACCAAACGTTTTATGCTGTGCGTGAATGCACAAAGGTGAGCTTTGTTGATGTTATTGAATTATGAGGAGTGCTAATCAGGCATATTTGGTCAGTGCATGACTGCAAGCTAATCCATGCTAACATGCTAATTAGGCCAGCTGTATGTACATATTGCATCATAATGCCTCGTTTGTAGGTATATTTGAGCCCATTCATTTAATTTACATGTGCAAGTCTCATGACACATTATCTGTATGTATTATTGGCTGCATTTCTGATAGTTGTTTGTTCCAGACCACAGCAAACATTACCCAGCTTGCAGTGATTGTAATAAGTCCATTAGAAGAATATGTTTCCTTTAACTTGGACACACACATCTATACCTTTGGCCATTCTAATTTAGCCAGTCATTTCCAGGAGTTATCTCACCCATTGTATTAATGTTGTAAAAATGTGTGAGGTAAATATTACATTCCAACATTTCTGTCAACAAGGATTTGCGTCAGCCTGCAACACGTAGTCATGTTGATAGTAGGCTAATATAGACACTTACATCATGTGTTGTCTTGGCGTTTAATTTTGTTAATTTTTATTTTTGTAATTTTGGCCTAAGAATTGTTTGTTCCAGACCACAGCAAACGTTACCCAGCTTGCAATGATTGTAATAAGTCCATTAGAAGAAGATGTTTCTTTTAACTTGGACACACACGTCTATACTTTTGGCCATTCTAAACCAGTAATTTCCAGGAGTTATCTCACCCTCTGAGAAGCCCTCCATTGTATTAATGTTTTCCAATAAATATTACATTCCAACATTTCTGTCAACAAGGATTTGCGTCAGCCTGCGACACATAGTCAGTTTGATAGTAGGCTAATATAGCTAATATAGACACTTACATCATGTGTTGTCTTCATTATAACACTTAATTCTTATTTTTGTAATTTTGGTCTAAGAATTGTTCTTTGTTTCAGATTGTTTGTGTATTCCTGCATGAGAATAACGATGTCTTGGCTATTGCTCGACATGCTGCTCGTTTCTAGCAGGCATCATTGATGTGGGGGTCCATGGCGTTAAAAGGTAAATTGGACAAAGCCCACTGGACATCACAAGTCGTCAATGGACTCAAAATGTCTTTTCACGACGACTCGCCCAATACGACCCTCGCCGTCTTATTGTGCGCCTTTCTGTTCACGGCGCTCCACCTGCCTCTCATACTTCATAGCGCCACTCACCGTATTACAATGTCCTACTTCCAGGGGTTGTTAAAATTACCTCGAAGAGCTTTTTCAAGGGAAGGGAAGGTAGAGCGGAAATGAGAGAGTGGGTACCTCACTGGGGCTCGGTGACAAGATAAAATGGAATATTAAACACATAGTCCTGCCTGACACAAAGTGAATGTGACTGAATGAGAAGGCACATTGTATTAATTATGTAAGGCCGCTCTTTTGAGGCCAGGCGGAAGCCAGCAGAAAGAGAGAGAGAGAAAGTGAGAGAGAGAGAGATTATTGGTATGCTGTCCCGGTGTGAAGTCCCGAGCTGTTTGGACGCGACGACACATTTTAGTGGCACTGAGGTGGTATTGTGTTTGTTTGTTTGTTCCAGATGGCTAATAGAGACAGCACTGTAGAGCTGGGGGAAAGAAAAGAAAACAGACGAGCTGCTTTAAAATGAACACATAAAAACGGGGAAAACAAATAAAAAAGTGTAATGGAAATGTAGTAGTAGGAGGAGTAGGAATAGTAGTAGTAGTATATAAAATGTATTTGGCGAGCGCTGTTTTATCCTACTAATTCCGGCGGTCCTTGAACTCACCGTAGTTTGTTTACATGTACGAGTTTCCCCGAAAGACGTGTTTTATGCCACTCCTTCTTTGTCACATTTTGTCCACCAAACCTTTTATGCTGTGCATGAATGCATGTGCGATGTTATTGACTTGTGTGGCTAATACAGACAGCACTCTAGAGCTGGGGGAAAGAAAAGAAAACAGACGAGCTGCTTTACAGCCCAAATGATTAGAATTAATCAACAATAAGATTTGCCTGAGTAGCTGGACAGGACAAAAAAATAAATAAAATAAAATGAAATAAAAATAATTGATTAATTATTGTTCCATCTGACATCACATGGATAAAGATAAGGCCTTCTGGAGGAAAGTTCTCTGGTCAGATGAAACAAAAATTGAGCTGTTTGGCCACAATACCCAGCAATATGTTTGGAGGACAAAAGGTGAGGCTTTTAATCCTAAGAACACCATGCCTACCGTCAAGCATGGTGGTGGTAGCATTATGGTCTGGGCCTGTTTTGCTGCCAATGGAACTGGTACTTTACAGAGAGTAAATGGGACAGTGAAAAATGAGGATTACCTCCAAATTCTTCAGGACAACCTAAAATCATCAGCCCGGAGGTTGGGTCTTGGGCGCAGTTGGGTGTTCCAACAGGACAATGACCCCAAACACACGTCAAAAGTGGTAAAGGAATGGCTAAGAGTTAAGGTTTTAGAATGGCCTTCCCAAAGTCCTGACTTAAATGTGTGGACAATGCTGAAGAAACAAGTCCATGTAAGAAAAACAACAAATTTAGCTGAACTGCACCAATTTTGTCAAGAGGAGTGGTCAAAAATTCAAGCAGAAGTTCGCCAGAAGCTTGTGGATGGCTACCAAAAGTGCCTTATTGCAGTGAAACTTGCCAAAGGACATGTAAGCAAATATTAACATTGCTGTATGTATACTTTTGACCCAGCAGATTTGGTCACATTTTCAGTAGACTCATAATAAATTCATAAAAGAACCAACAAGTATGTGCTCCAATCACTTTATCACAAAAAAATAAGAGTTGTAGAAATTATTGGAAACTCAACACAGCCATGACATTATGTTCTTTACAAGTGTATGTAAACTTTTGATCGTGACTGTACATTAAAGCGATTACAAACATGTTTTCGCTGAAAATGTGTAATTTTTATTTACCGTACAAAGTGACCTCGCCAACTACTGACCTGGCGTGCTCCCATTTTAAGTTTAATTTGAAGTTTTTTTCACGTAAACCTATTTTTAAACCTGAGTGATTTACTTTTTACCCCCCATGCCCCTCATGGCTTTCATCCACATCCCATCCCTGACCACTGGTGTAATTTAAAAGTCTACTTCTGTGCCCCGCCCCCGTATTTTGCGTCCCTCAGACCCAGGGGTTTAGGAGAAAATTAGCTTTCTAGCACGGTCAGGCTTAAACACGGAATTGTTCCGGTATATTTAAAGATGTCCTCTGCCAAAAGCTGGAGTCAAAAGGAGTCAATCGCGGATGCGGAGGTTGCCGGGCGGGCGGTCCGCTCCTCGCTGTCACGTAGCGCAGTTGGCAGGTGTGCCTCTGGGATGCCCGCTGTGCAGAGTTTCGGGGAGGGCATTGTACCTTTGACGTGGACCACAGGTGTAGGCCATCGTTTGGCTGCAAAGTGCCGTATGCTTTTAAATGTAATTTGACATCCTGCAGTGGCATTTCTAAGCTGTACTCAATTAACCAACGAAATCACTCGCTGGCTTTTCAGCTGTACTGTAGGATCTAAAAAACCCCGCTCCGCCGCACTACAGATGGTCATCACTCGGCACAATAATGTGAAAGCATCCTGTCATTGCCCGGGCATTGGAAAGAGCCCGCCCACGTATCATTGCAGCCACCAGCTCCACTCATTTGTACTTCATTGCAGCAGTTCAATAGCCAGCGGTCCTGCCTTTGAACTCAGCCATGGTATCATGATTTATTAACAGCACGTCCATTGTTGCGCACTCTGACTGCTGCTACACAGCTGTTAAACATCTGCTGTTTGTACCAATTTAGAAGCCGCCGCGCTGTTTGTTAACACGGGTTAGGAAATGCATTCCTCATGTGCGCAACCTGCCGGGCTGAGGAATGCCAAGGTCGAAAACTCGGTACATGATGGGGACGGTTTCCCTTAAGGCCATGTCTACACTAAGTCGTTTAACCCCTTAAACTAATAATTATTTAGCCTAAGCCCCGTTTCAGCCTCACTAAACCACCTCCTCGGACAAATTTTTACAAAGGTAAGTGCGGCGTGTATTTCTTGAATCTCCGGCTCTTAGCTTTGTATGGACTCATTGATTGTTTACAAACTGAGTTCAAAGAGGAAGTGACGCCAGAAAGACCGCGCCCCACACAGGAAGTGACGTCAGAAAGAACGTGCTTCAGCCAGCTTCATAATAAAGCGATTTCGTAACTTGGAGGTAACCACTGGACATATGGAGGCGAGTCATCCAGACATGCCCGTGTTTCTCCTTCCTCTACATGTACAGACGCTTGTGGAAATCACACATGAATACCTTAAGAGAAAGCGATTGCTGCTATTTGGGATACAACACTTCTCAGACGGCAACAACATTTCAGACTTAAACCACAGGTCCATCACTCGACTGGCAAAAACAATAGTCCAGGATATCACTCACCAATACATCATCCCACTACCATCAGGGAGCAGGTACAGAACTATCAAATTCCCGAGGGCCCGCCTCAGGAAAAGCCTTATCCCTGCAGCTATAGCCGCCCTTAACAGCAGGCCCGGCCGACCTGTCTGACAAGCCTGTAAATGTGTATTGGTCATGTAGGATGTCTTTTTGTTATTTTTTGTGACGTGTAATATCTATTGTTCAAATGTACGGCAGTGACAATGAATTTCCCCAAGGGGACCAATAAATCTAAATCTAATCTAAATCTAAGAGAACTTTCCAATGTCCAGGTCAGCTGTGATTCTACTTACAAAAAAACGTTGTCCATTTGTCGAAGGAGAGTCAACGAGAAGGCAGGTTGATAAAAAAGGTTGCGTGTGCTTTGTATTACCTGGCCATCGAGGGAAAACTATGGAAAATGGCGAATGCATTTGGACTGGCAAAGCAGACTGTATCAGTTATTGTCCGCCACGTATGTCGCAGACTCAACTTCTAGGTCCAGAGTATAGAAAGTCAGCAAAAACTAATGGACAATGAAGGTGAAGGCAAAAGAGTGAGGAGTGTCCTGACCAGATATCTAGATCCCTAGATTGATTGATGCAAAATGTTCTTTATCACATTGTCTAATAAAGATGTTATTAATCTATGATGGCTCAGGTGTGATTCACTACAATAGGGCCCCACAGCACACTGGATTCTAGTTAATTGAAATACCACAACACTGAATATTGTTCTGATAAGTTACATTCAAGAACTTGCACACAAAGCAACACTAGAGGTGACAATTACATGCGCATTTTCCGCGCATGCGTACTAGGTCGCGTTGCGCCGGCGGATGGAGGGGCGCGGGGGTCTTAAACGGTGGCATTGTTGTGTGTGGACATGGATAAGGTTAGGTGGGATTTACTGTATATATACTGTAAACGGGGCCTGAGAGACCTATTTTGCAGATTTAATACTTAAATATCGATCAGCAAAATACCCCAGGCATCAAGGACATCACCACACTTAAAACTCCCTCCAAACAACCCTGGTCCCAGCAGCTAGTTTGGGGTCATCAACTCTGTTTTTTGGCTAGGCCAAGTGTCGACAACCCAAAATGTTGAAAGAGCCATACTGGACCAAAATACAAAAAACTAATCTGTCTGGAGCCGCAAAAAATTAAAAGCCATATATAAGTGTTATAATGATGGCAACACATGATGTAAGTGTCTATATTAGCTATAATAGCCTACTATCAAAATGACTATGTGTTGCAGGCTGAAGCAAATCTTCGTTGACAGAAGTGTTGAAATGTTATATTTATTCTACACGTTTTTACAACATTAGAAACCATTAGTAATACAAGGCTACTCAGAAGGTGAGATAACTCCTGGAAATTACTGGCTTTTAATGGCCAAAGGTATAGATGTGTGTGTCCAAATTAAAGGAATCTTCTTTTAATAGATTCATTACAATCTTTGCAAGTTAGGTAATGTTTGCTGTGGTCTGGAACAACATGGCACACAAACAACTATCTGAAATGCAGCCAATATTACATACAGATAATGTGTCATGAAACTTGCAAATATAAAAATAAATACACAGACAATATAAATAAAGGAATTTAAATAATCTCAAATATACCTACAAACGAGGCATAATGATGAAATATGTACATACAGCTAACCTAAATAGCATGTTAGCATTGATTAGCTTGCACTCATGCCCTGACCAAATATGCCTGATAAGCACTCCAACAAGTCAATAACATCAACAAAGCGCACCTTTGTGCATTCACGCACAGCATAAAACGTTTGGTGGACAAAATGAGACAAAGAAGGAGTGGGAGATTTTACATGTAAACAAACTGTTGTGTCACAGTCCACACTATGGTGAGTTCAAGATCTGCCGAAATTAGTAGGACAAAACGATGTTCACTAATACTCTCCTCAGCGAAGCATACACACAAACATATTAAACAGTGGGTTTTCTTATCAATTGGGAAGGTTTGTGTCATGTTTGTCCTCAAACAAAAAACATACTAAAACAAAAAAATTATTTCCCCCCATCTTTTTCCATTTTCAACCATTTTTAAAAATGCTCCAGGGAGCCACTAGGGCGGCAGTAAAGAGCCGCATGCGGCTTGAGGGCCACCTGTTGATGACCTCCGGGTTAGGTCATATATAAATTCGCTGGCTTTTTACTGTAGCTGTCGGTCAAAATACCCCAAGGATTAGGGATTACACAACTCCTAAAATGCCCTCTAAACAGCCCTGGTCCGATCAGCTAGTTTGGGGTCATCAACTCCGTTTTCGGGGTAGATATATATATATATATATATATATATATATATATATATATATATATATATATATATATATATATATATATATATATATATATATATATATATACATATATATATATATATATAATTACTCTGATTGTTACTGTATCTATAAATGAAAATACCCCAAGGATTAAGGATTACACAACCCTTAAAATGCCCTCTAAACAGCCCTGGTCTGAGCAGCTAGTTTGGGGGTTATCAACTCTGTTTTTGGATGTGATCGTATGTAAACTACCTCGATTGTTATCTATCAGTGAAAAACAACAATAATTAAGGATTACACCAAATTTAAATGTTCTCTAAACAACCCCTATTCCTAGCAGATAGTTTAGGGTCTGTTGCCGGGGTATGTAAATTAGCTGAATTGTTACTGTATCTATTGGTCAAAAGAACCCAATGGTTAAGGACTTAAAACACCGTTTTACCAGCCCTGGTCTGAGTACTGGATTGTTACAGCATTTATCGGTCAAAATGCCCCAAGGGGGCAACACGGTGGAACAGGGTTTAGTGCATGTGCCTCACAATACGAAGGTCCTGGGTTCGAACCCCGGGTTCTGGGGTAGAAAATAGATGGATGGATGTTATCGATTGGTAAACAAAAACACGATTTAGGGATTGCACCACACTTAAAATGCAATCTAAACAGTCCTGGTCCGAACAGCAAGTTTGGGGATCTGATGCTCGTCTGTGAATGACCTGGATTGTTACTGTATCTATAAATCAAAATACCACGAGTATTAAGGATTGATTACACAACACATAAATTGACCTCTAAACAGCCCTGGTCCGAGCAAGTTGTTTGGGGGGTCTTCATCTCTGTTTCATGTGGTGTTCATATGTAAATTACCCGGATTGTTGCTGTACATATCGTTCAAAATACCCCAGGGATTAAGGATTACATAAGAATTAATAAACCCTCTAAACAGCCCTGGTCCGAGCAGCTAGTCTGGGGGTCATCAGCTCTGTTTTGGGGGTTGCTCGTATGTAAATTACCTTGAAACGTTATTGACCGGTTTTGGGGAATTTCTAATGTAAATTAGGTAGTTTGTTACTGTATTTATCAGTTAAAATACTCCAAGGATTCTTAAAATGCTATCTAAACAGCCAATGGTCCGAGCAGCCAGTTTGAGGTCATAAACTCTATTTTTGGGGTGGATATATATAATTAGCTGGATTGTTACTGTATCTATAAAAAAAAATACCACAAGTGTTAAGGATTACACCACACTTAAAATGCTAGTTTTGGGGTCATCAACCCTGTTTTATGTGGTGTTCATAAGTAAATTACCTGGATTGTTACTGGATCTATCGGTCAAAATACCCCAAGGATGAAGGATTCCATACGAATTAATAAACCCTCTAAACAGCCCTGGTCCGATCAGCTAGTCTGGGGGTCACCAGCTCTGTTTTGGGGGTTGCTTGTATGTAAATGACCTTGATTCGTTATTGACCGGTTTTGGGGAATGTCTAATGTAAATTAGGTAGCTTGTTACTGTATCTATCAGTTAAAATACTCCAAGGATTCTTAAAATGCTCTCTAAACAGCCAAAGGTCAGAGCAGCCAGTTTGAGGTCATAAACTCTATTTTTGGGGTGGATATATATAATCAGCTGGATTGTTACTGTATCTATAAATCAAAATGCCATAAGTGTTAAGGATTACACCAAACTTAAAATGCTAGTTTTGGGGTCATCAACCCTGTTTTATGTGGTGTTCATAAGTAAATTACCTGGATTGTTACTGGATCTATCGGTCAAAATACCCCAAGGAATAAGAATTAGATAAGAATTAATAAACCCTCTAAACAGCCCTGGTCCGAGCAGCTAGTCTGGGGGTCATCAGCTCTGTTTTGGGGGTTGCTTGTATGTAAATTACCTTGAAACATTATTGACCGGTTTTGGGGAATGTCTGATGTAAATTAGGTAGCTTGTTACTGTATCTATCAGTTAAAAAGATTCTTAATATGCTCTCTAAACAGCCCTGGTCCGAGCAGCTAGTTTGAGGCCATCAACTCTATTTTTAAGGTGGATATATATAATTAGCTGGATTGTTACTGTATCTATAAATCAAAATACCACAAGTATTAAGGATTACACCACATTTAAATTGCCCTCTAAACAGCCAATGGTCCGAGCAGCTAGTTTGAGGTCATCAACTCTATTTTTGGGGTGGATATACAGCCTGTATATAATTAGCTGGATTGTTACTGTATATATAAATCAAAATACCACAAGTGTTAAGGATTACACCACACTTAAAATGCTCTCTAAACAGCCCTGGTCCGAGCAGCTCGTTTTGGGGTCATCAACCCTGTTTTATGTGGCGTTCATAACTAAATTACCTGGTCTGTTACTGTATCTATCGGTAAAAATACCCCAAGGATTAAGGATTACATAACAATTAAAATACCCTCTAAACAGCCCTGGTCCGAGCAGCTAGTCTAGAGGTCATCAACTCTGTCTTTGGGGGTGAACGTATGTAAATTACTTGGATTGCTATCGATCAGTTAAAAAACACCCCAAAAAACACAATAAATAGGGATTACACCACACTTTAAATACCCTCTAAACAGCCCTGGTCCGAGCAGCTAGTTTGGGGGTCATCAAACTATTTTATGTGGTCTTAATACAGTCTGTAACTGTATCTACCAGTCAACATACCCCAATGATTAAAGATTACACAACATTTAAAATGCCCTCTAAACAGCCCTGGTCCGAGCAGCTAGTTTGGGGGTCATCAAACTATTTTATGTGGTCTTAATACAGTCTGTAACTGTATCTACCAGTCAACATACCCCAATGATTAAAGATTACACAACATTTAAAATGCCCTCTAAACAGCCCTGGTCCGAGCAGCTAGTTTGGGGGTCATCAAACTATTTTATGTGGTCTTAATACAGTCTGTAACTGTATCTACCAGTCAACATACCCCAATGATTAAAGATTACACAACATTTAAAATGCCCTCTAAACAGCCCTTGTCCGAGCAGCTAGTTTGGGGGTCATCAAACTATTTTATGTGGTCTTAATACAGTCTGTAACTGTATCTACCAGTCAACATACCCCAATGATTAAAGATTACACAACATTTAAAATGCCCTCTAAACAGCCCTGGTCCGAGCAGCTAGTTTGGGGGTCATCAAACTATTTTATGTGGTCTTAATACAGTCTGTAACTGTATCTACCAGTCAACATACCCCAATGATTAAAGATTACACAACATTTAAAATGCCCTCTAAACAGCCCTGGTCCGAGCAGCTAGTTTGGGGGTCATCAAACTATTTTATGTGGTCTTAATACAGTCTGTAACTGTATCTACCAGTCAACATACCCCAATGATTAAAGATTACACAACATTTAAAATGCCCTCTAAACAGCCCTGGTCCGAGCAGCTAGTTTGGGGGTCATCAAACTATTTTATGTGGTCTTAATACAGTCTGTAACTGTATCTACCAGTCAACATACCCCAATGATTAAAGATTACACAACATTTAAAATGCCCTCTAAACAGCCCTTGTCCGAGCAGCTAGTTTGGGGGTCATCAAACTATTTTATGTGGTCTTAATACAGTCTGTAACTGTATCTACCAGTCAACATACCCCAATGATTAAAGATTACACAACATTTAAAATGCCCTCTAAACAGCCCTTGTCCGAGCAGCTAGTTTGGGGTCATCAACCCGGGTTTCTGGGGAGGGTATGTTTAAAACAGCTATTTAGTTACCTATCGGTCAAAATACCCCAAGGGTTCAGGATGACAGTATACTTAAACGCTTCTCTAAACAACCCTGTTCAGAGTAGTTGGTTTAGGGATTCTAAATGTTATTGGTTTACCTACCAATAATCTAAAAGGTAAACCAAAAAAATGTTTTTTTGAAAGACACACCTGAGAAATAATGAAGAAGTCCCTTTTCCGTAATATGTCCCCTTTAAACAAGTGGGTGCAGATATAGAATGGCATATATGCTGGAAATTAAGTCGAAGTGACATATTGTAATAGCCGTAGGGAGGGCACAGCCATGCGTGCGGCAAGTGACAAGCTGTCAGACGTACCGCCGCTTGATGGATTAGACGTGGAATCCGGTCTTCATAAATTGACTGGTGCTAAGGCGCAGAAATGGAAGCGCGCGGACCTCTGGCTTCAAGGAGCTAACAAGACCGCCCAGCGATTCCAATTCCTTTCACAATTAATATCTGACTGGGCGACGTGAAGTGCGTTCTACGGCGTTGGACAGGACTGAGAGGAATTTTGGATGAGGGGTAGATTTAATTACAGAAGTGTACTTCCGACGGCAGCGCTGATGAGATGAAAGGGGAGGACGGGAGGCGGAGAAACGTAAAAAGATGGGCTTCGGCGGCATGAATCTGAGGTGGTGTTTTTGGCGAGGGGGGTTAAGCGTGGTATGAATGAAGCAGATGCTGCGGGGAGAAGGAGTGTACTGTGCTGTGCGGAGAGTGATGGCTTGCCCGGTGCAGTAAGGGTGCCCCTCTACTGTTTGTAAAAACAAGACCATCACACTCGATCTTGCCGCTCCCGCCGGAGCCGAGCCTCCGGGCTGATTTATGGCCCGCAGACTGAATTGGCTCGCCGGGATGACAGCGGGGTTCGGACTCCCCCCGGTGTGAAGTGCACCAGGCTGCCCGTCCGCGCCTCGGCTGGCCGAAGCTGCAGTCAGGATTGACAACATGGACCGGAGACTCTGTGCTGTGCCACTTCCACATTCCCCGCATTGTCCTCCCCCCGTGATGCTTCGCTCAGCCTCATCAGGGCCCTGTAGTAACAATTTAGATTTAATCAATCTTTGCCGTGCGGCTGCCAGCATGGAAAATTAATATGGAGTGCAATTAGAAAACAGCCATTTCACTGTCACAGATACAATTAGACGCAACTTTGAGAGCAGAGAAGTGGATGCTATCGAGCAAGTTTTAGGAGACACGACAAGGACATTCTTAAGGAATGTCTGCAAAATTCAACATGTCTGAAGAAGCCCGGCGTATACGCTGCAAAAAGTCAGTGTTCAAAAACAAACAAAAAAATAAATAAATTAGGGGTATTTTATTTGAACTAAGCAAAATTATCTGCCAATAGAACAAGAAAATTTGGCTTGTCAAGACTTTCCAAAACAAGTAAAATTAAAGCTGCAAGCAGCGTTGGTCGGGCCCGCATATTTGGCTGGTGCTAGTCCTAAGTGTCCAAAAACTTTTGTCTATTGTTAGTCCTAAGTGTCCCAATACTTTTGTCTAGTGTTAGTCGTAAGTGTCCCAATACTTTTGTCCAGTGGTAGTCCTAATTGTCCCAATAATGTTGTCTAGTGTTAGTCCTAAGTGTCCCAATACTTTTGTCCAGTGGTAGTCCTAAGTGTCCCAATACTTTTGTCTAGTGTTGGTCCTAAGTGTCCCAATATAACCTCAATGAATCCCAAAATACCTTAAAATAAGTATATTCTCACTAATAACAAGTGCACTTTTCTTGGTAGAAAAAAAAGAGGAAGACATTTTTGCTCAATATGTTGAAAAATATTCTCAAATTAAGTAAATGCTAGTGCCATTATCTTGACATAATGATATGCGCTCGGCATTATGATTTTTTTCTAGAAATTATTACTTTAAAAAAGCAGTTTTATACTTGTGAGTGTTGATGACACAGCTTTGCAGCAGTTGATATTCTAGTTTCAACCATGTTTTACTCAATATAGGTCATCAAATCTCAGCAACAAGCTGTAATATCTTACTGAGATCATTTAGGACCAAAACACTTAAAATAAGTAAAACACTCTTAACATCAAATCTGCTTAGTGAGAAGAATTATCTTATCAGACAGAAAATAAGCAAATATCACCCTTATTTGAGATATTTAATCTTACTTAGATTTCAGATTTTGCAGTGTGCTCTGGTGTTGCGTAACTTGCATAGGCTTGCAGACTGTATCTCACGGCACAGTGGTTTAAAAACACTGCCCTGATCTAAATGATAGGAGTAAACAAATATAGTACAATAGTAGAGCGCAGTCAGAAACATGTATGGTAGACCAGTGTTTTTCAACCTTTTTAGAGTCAAGGCACATTTTTTGCGTTGAAAAAATCCGGAGGCACACCACCTGTAGAAATCATTAAAAAAACGAAACTCAGTTGACAGTAAGAAGTTGTTATCACAATTGTTGGGTATGACTTTAAACCATAACCAAGCATGCATCAATATAGCTCTTGTCTCAAAGTAGGTGTACTGTCACCACCTGTCACATCACACCGTGACTTATTTTGATTTTTTTTGTGTTTTCCTGTGTGTAGTGTTTTAGTTCTTGTCTTGCGCTCCCTATTTTGGTGGCTTTTTCTCTTTTTTTGGTATTTTCCTGTAGCAGTTTCATGTCTTCCTTTGAGCGATATTTCCCCGCATCTACTTTGTTTTAGCAATCAAGAATATTTCAGTTGTTTTTATCCTTCTTTGTGGGGACATCGTTGATTGTCATGTCATGTTCGGATGTACTTTGTGGACGCCGTCTCTGCTCCACAGTAAGTCTTTGCTGTCGTCCAGCATTCTGTTTTTGTTTACTGTGTAGCCAGTTCAGTTGTAGTTTTGTTTTGCATAGCCTTCACTAAGCTTCAATGCCTTTTCTTAAGGGCACTCACCTTTTGTTTATTTTTGGTTTAAGCATTAGATACCTTTTTACCTGCACCCTGCCTCCCGCTGTCATCCGTATATTGGGATCACAACAAACCATCATCGTCTCACACACGTATTCCTGACATGTACTAGCTACCGGCTGCCACCTACTGATATGGAACACTATTACACGGTTACTCTGCCGAGCTCTAGACAGTACCGACACTTAACTGCTGCACATTATTTGCGGAATTTTAAGAACTGGTTTGTAAAAAATATTTTTAACCCAATTAGGTTAAATTATATAATCTCCCACGGCACACCAGACTGTGGTTTAAAAACACTGCCCTGATCTAAATGATAGGAGTAAACAAATATAGTACAATAGTAGAGCGCAGTCAGAAACATGTATGGTAGACCAGTGTTTTTCAACATTTTTAGAGTCATGGCACATTTTTTGCGTTGAAAAAATCCGGAGGCACACCACCTGTAGAAATCATTAAAAAAACGAAACTCAGTTGACAGTAAGAAGTCGTTGTCACAATTGTTGGATATGACTTTAAACCATAACCAAGCATGCATCAATATAGCTCTTGTCTCAAAGTAGGTGTACTGTCACCACCTGTCACATCACACCGTGACTTATTTTGATTTTTTTTGGTGTTTTCCTGTGTGTAGTGTTTTAGTTCTTGTCTTGCGCTCCTATTTCGGTGGCTTTTTCTCTTTTTTTGGTATTTTCCTGTAGCAGTTTCATATCTTCCTTTGAGCGATATTTCCCTGCATCTACTTTGTTTTAGCAATCAAGAATATTTCAGTTGTTTTTATCCTTCTTTGTGGGGACATCGTTGATTGTCATGTCATGTTCGGATGTACTTTGTGAACGCCGTCTCTGCTCCGCAGTAAGTCTTTGCTGTCGTCCAGCATTCTGTTTTTGTTTACTGTGTAGCCAGTTCAGTTGTAGTTGTGTTCTGCATAGCCTTCCCTAAGCTGCGATGCCTTTTCTTAAGGGCACTCACCTTTTGTTTATTTTTGGTTTAAGCATTAGACACCTTTTTACCTGCACACTGCCACACTTTCCGACAACTACAAAGCAATTAGCTACCGGCTGCCACCTACTGATATGGAAGAGTATTACACGGTTACTCTGCCGAGCTCGAGACAGCACCGACACTCAACAACAACACGTCATTTGCAGACTATAATTACTGGTTTGCAAAAAGTATTTTTAACCCAAATAGGTGAAATTAGATAATCTCCCACGGCACACCAGACTGTATCTCACGGCACACTAGTGTGCCGCGCGCGGCACAGTGGTTGAAAAACACTGTGGTAGACGATCACCTCCTGCTTCAATAAAGCTTACATGGAAATTTCCTATTTAAAAAGCATCTCAATCACCTTTTGTTCTCTTCGTTGTCGGTGAAAAGTCGCCTTTTCAAACACCGGGGTTAGATTTGTTGAAGCAGCTTCGGTTGGATAGGGTTTTCATTTGAAAGGCTGAAGAAGAGAAAAGTGGCAAGTCAATGGAAAGCCAAACGTGTAACATATCAAGCTTTAAATTGCTCTTAATTATTCCCTTCCAAGGCGACGGCCACGTATCGTCTAGCATCAATTTTCATATGACAAGCACAATCGGGGCGAACGCCACAGCTAAAGAAAACGAAATGTCAGTGCGAGAGAAGGAATACAAAGAAAAAAAAAGGTACTTTAGAGCTCAAAAGTGGCAGCTGTTCTCGCTAAAGTGATTTATCACGCCGCAGTTGCCGTCGCGAGTTCTTTTTCGGGTTCATCACGCTGTGATAACTGACTGAACTGTGTCATCCTCGCATGTCCCCCACGCCTGGGGACCGCAGCTAGAAGAAGGAAACTTCCATCTCTCCTGTTTAAAAGGAACCTTCCAAAATGACCACCTGTGTCGTGCATGACGTCACTGTTACGCAACATGTTGGACTCGTTTTCTCCCACACACAAACATCCCCTCCGGCTGCACGGCAAGGCGGGTGGGGGAATCGCTGTGCGCGGCGCGTGCGGCTACGGCGGATTTAGCGACGAGCACGTTTAGGGGTTCCTCAAATCTCCATGCCAGGAACTTTAGACGTCTTCATCCGACTGAGAGGGAGGGATGGGATTTCATCGGCGCGCTGAGAAACTTCAAGAAGAAACGGCAGAAAACGTTGGGAAACGACAAACCAAAAACACGTCTGCAGCTACCAAGAGATTTGACAAGATATTTAATGTTTGAACTGAGAAACGAAATATCATAAATATATATAATATACAAATATATATTATTTACAAATATATAAATGAAATATAATTAGCGTTTACAGGGTATATGAGTGCACGGCACACTCACTAGCTGTATAGACACTGCACTGATACTGTGTTGGTGTTTCATTAGTCGGTCATCTACTACCTGCAAATAAAATAATTAGCAAATGTACAAAACCCAAAACCGGGGAAGTTGGCACGTTGTGTAATTCGTCAATAAAAACTGAATTTGATGCTTTGCAAATCCTTTTCAACTTATATTCAATTGAATAGATTGCAAAGACAAGATACTTAATGTTTGATTTGAGAAACGTAATTTTGTTTTGCAAATAAACACTAACTTAAAATTTCATGGCAGCAACACATTTTTACCACTGTGTTACATGGCCTTTCCTTTTAACAACACTCAGTAAGC
Source organism: Entelurus aequoreus (assembly GCF_033978785.1). Taxonomy (NCBI): domain Eukaryota; kingdom Metazoa; phylum Chordata; class Actinopteri; order Syngnathiformes; family Syngnathidae; genus Entelurus; species Entelurus aequoreus. The sequence continues at coordinate 21,042,965 of NC_084758.1, forward strand.
GTTTGGGAACTGAGGAGACACATTTTTGAAGCTTTTCAGGTGGAATTATTTCCCATTCTTGCTTGATGTACAGCTTCAACAGTCCGGGGTCTCCGTTGTGGTATTTTAGGCTTCATAACGCACCACACATTTTCAATGGGAGACAGGTCTGGACTACAGGCAGGCCAGTCTAGTACCCGCACTCTTTTACTACACGGCCACGCTGTTGTAACACGTGGCTTGGCATTGTCTTGCTGAAATAAGCAGGGGCGTCATCCAAGCAACATATGTTGCTCCAAAACCTGTATGTACCTTTCAGCATTAATGGTGCCTTCACAGATGTGTAAGTTACCCATGTCTTGGGCACTAATACACCCCCATACCATCACACATGCTGGCTTTTCAACTTTGCGCCTATAACAATCCGGATGGTTCTTTTCCTCTTTGTTCCGTAGGACACGACGTCCACAGTTTCCAAAAACAATTTGAAATGTGGACTCGTCAGACCACAGAACACTTTTTCCACTACCAACCAAAAACATGTCTGCAGCTACCAAGAGATATGCTTTGTGGAGGTACTCCATATGTCCTCCGTGACGCCTTAATACAGTTTTTTGGGCTTTAAATAAAGAGCACTGGCCTTAAGCAGGGCATAGGAAAAAAGGGAAAAAAAAACAAGAATCCCAGTGGAGCTCTTTGTGTAATTATTTGCACTTGAATAGGGTGCAATGGTGACATGTAAATGGAACGCGGAATATTCAGAGGTGTGCACTTTGAATGAGTGAATATACACAAGGAAAAAACACAGGTTTGAGGAGAAGCCAGGCTAACTGCTAAGCTAGCTTGAATGTGAAGTGGTGAATAGGTGTTTGAAATAGAACTGGCACTGTCTTACAGCACAGAGTAACTAGATAATAAAAATAAATTAGCATACATACATACATATATATATACACACACAGTAGAGGCCAAAAGTTTGGACACACCTTCTCATTCAATGCATTTTCTTTATTTTCATGACTATTTACATTGTAGATTGTCACTGAAGGCATCAAAACTATGAATGAACACATGTGGAGTTATGTACTTAACAAAAAAAGGTGAAACACCTGAAAACATGTTTTATATTCTAGTTTCTTCAAAATAGCCACCTTTTGCTCCTATTACTTTTTCGCACACTCTTGGCATTCTCTCGATGAGCTTCAAGAGGTAGTCACCTGTAATGGTTTTCACTTCACAGGTGTGCTTGAAGCTCATCCAGAGAATGCCAAGAGTGTGCAAAGCAGTAATCAGAGCAACGGGTGACTATTTTGAAGAAACTAGAATATGAATTTTTTTCCCAGTTATTTCACCTTCTTTTGTTAAGTACATAACTCCATATGTGTTCATTCATAGTTGTGATGCCTTCAGTGACAATCTACAATGTAAATAGTCATGAAAATAAAGAAAAGACATTGAATGAGGAGAAGGTGTGTCCAAACTTTTGGCCTGTACTGTGTATATATATATACACACATACAGGCATACATGCTGTGTGTATATATACATACAGTATATGCATACATACATACTGTGTATGTATAAATGTAAAGGTTATATATATATATATATATATACATACAGTATATACTGTTTATATATACTGTGTGTGTGTGTGTGTGTGTGTGTGTGAGTGTGTGTGTGTGTGTGTGTGTGTGTGTGTGTGTGTGTGTGTGTGTGTGTGTGTGTGTGTGTGTGTGTGGGTGGAATCGGTATCATGCAGTATCTTGCTTACTATAATGAATACCCTGACTACGTCATTTTGATTAACAAAAAAAAGCACAAAGTTTTGTTTTGACGGTTAAAGTATTTAATATATTGTGCGCCTGGGATAATATTGCTGATCAATTTGAATTCATTATGATTTATGTAGTTTATTTAATATTATTTGTCCGTATAAGATGGATCGAGTCGGCCAAAAAATATTTCTTTTTACAAAGTTATGCAGAGGTGTACTTACAATTTTACAGACTGATTATACCATTTGTTGTCATGGTGGGAAGTGTGGAGAGAAATGTTTTCTTTATTCCTCGCCGGGGCGTAACAGAATATAATTCACAAGCACTGATCCAAAAACTGGAAATGACCGTTTATGTACATATTATTAATCATTTAACATAATAATAATATACAATATAATAAATAAAAATGCATAAATAATTGACTTATAACCCAATTGTACATGCTGAACCACATTCAAAGATGGGGAGCATTTTATTATTTTCGAAACGTACAGTAGTAATGTCGATTGTTGACACTGATACTTGTGTGCATTGTTAAAAAATAAATTATTTTATATAGGGATGTCCGATAATATCGGCCTGCCGATATTATCGGCCGATAAATGCGTTAAAATGTAATATCGGAAATTATCGGTATCGGTTTTTTTATTATCTGTATTGGTTTTTTAAAAAAAATGTTTTAATATTTTTATTAAATCAACATAAAAAACACAAGATACACTTACAATTAGTGCACCAACCCAAAAAACCTCCCTCCCCCCATTTCTTTCTGTTATCAATATTCTGGTTCCTACATTATATATCAATATATATCAATACAGTCTGCAAGGGATACAGTCCGTAAGCACACATGATTGTGCGTGCTGCTGGTCCACTAATAGTACTAACCTTTAACAGTTAATTTGACTCATTTTCATTAATTACTAGTTTCTATGGAACTGTTTTTATATTGTTTTACTTTCTTTTTTATTCAAGAAAATGTTTTTAATTTAGTTATCTTAGTTTATTTTATTTTTTAAAAAGTACCTTATCTTCACCATACATGGTTGTCCAAATTAGGCATAATAATGTGTTAATTCCACGACTGCATATATCGGTTGATATCGGTATCGGTTGATATCGGTATCGGTAATTAAAGAGTTGGACAATATCGGAATATCGGATATCGGCAAAAAAGCCATTATCGGACATCCCTAATTTTATATTATTTCATATATTTGACAATTGTTCATTTACACAAAATCTAAGCGGTTTTTACATTTTGTTCCATGACTGCACTGAAAAGGTACCAAACCATGACGCCAACACGGGGTCAGCAACCCGCAGAGCTTTTTCAAAAATGTATGAAAAAAGGGGAAAAAAGCCCTTCCTAATTTTTAGAAATCCCACTGTTGATATTAAACGTCGTTTTGTCCTTCTAATTTTGGCGGTTCCTTAACTCACCGTAGTTGGTTTACATGTTAAAGTTAAAGTGCCAATGATTGTCACACACACACACTAGGTGTGGCGAAATTATTCTCTGCATTTGACCCATCACCCTTGATCACCCCCTGGGAAGTGAGGGGAGCAGTGAGCAGCAGCGGTGGCCGCGCCCGGGAATCATTTTTGGTGATTTAACCCCCAAATCCAACCCTTGGACTATATATAGTATGTATGTATGTATGTACAGTATATATGTATAGGTGTGTATGTAGTCTTTGGTATGACTCGGCCGGGGTTTGAACTCACAATCCAACTTTCTCCGACGCTGCCACAGAAAGACGTGTTTTATTTCACTCCTTATTTGCCTCATTTTGTCCACCAAACTTTTTATGCTGTGCGTGAATGCACACAAGGTGAGCTTTGTTGATGTTATTGACTTATGTGGAGTGCTAATCAGACATATTTGCCCTGATGATGGAAAGGCATTGATAAGTCCATGGAATGACATCCTGTTCTCGTCTGTCGTCTGACTCTTGAAGCTGATTGGCCGCTTTTTTTCTTCTGAATACCGTTCGAACAGCAGGAAGCGCCTCCACTGCGTGACAGCCGTTCGCCTCAGTTTGCTCATTTTCCTGGCAGAATCGGAGAAGATTGTGTTTTGTCCGAGGTCATTTTTTAGATTCCAATTCGTTCTCTCTCGATTTGTCTCAGCTCTTTTGGAGAAACATCTGCCTTTCTTTCAAGCCGTACGCACGGGCAGGATGTGCGAGCGATAATGGCGTTCATGACAATGCTCTTTACAACCCCACTTGCTCTCCCTTGCAGCCCCCAAAGGAGCCGAGATGGGGGAGGGTTTAAAAAAAAAAAGCAAGAAAAAAAAAAGCGCACTGACTGCCTGGAGTGCCTGACTGGAAGCATACAAACTTGTGTGTTTGTCTTTGTGCCCGTAGGCTTTTATGCCGAGGCAAATTGCTGCAGGCTACATTATTCGCAGGAAACGACGTTAATTACCAAGAGAGAAGCGAGCGAATCTTGTGAATTTCTCCTAAAAAAACAGACATTTTAACTGAAAATGGATTTTTCAATTGGGCAAATGAGGAGCGTTAGGTAGAAAAAAATGTACATGTTAATTCAAAGAAATAAATAAGAGATAAAGACAGCTGCACAGAACCAGGATGCTTGTAACGGGCTGTAAATATTGAGCTATGGCGCATTTTGACCAATAGAAAAGATATGAGGAATCATGTGGTGCTGTTTGTGACGGTTTACCTGACACACGAAACGTGACTAATTGCGGGTTTGCACTATCCACTTTAGCTGCAAGACAGCAGGAGAGTGTTCATTATCTTTAAATGTGTTTTGGGGAAATTCCAACATTGACCCCAGCGTCAGTTGCTATGCAGATTGTCGCTTTCCATCATTTTTCAGCAGACTGCATTGCAAAATGATTAACCCCATCCCTCTTCCTCTCACGCGAGATCCACTTAGAAATGGGGCCATACACAACAATAAATTTGATTTAAAAAATTAATTTTTTAAAAATTTTTAACAGAAACTTGGCGAGCTGTACTCCAGTACTTTTGTAGATCTGGCGCAGCTGCGTCCGCATGTTGTTCGCCATTGATCCTACTAGTGTTGTCCCGATACCAATATTTTGGTACCGGTACCAAAATTATTTTGATACTTTTCAGTAGAGATGTCCGATAAATGCTTTAAAATGTAATATCGGAAATTATCGGTATCGTTTTTTTTATTATCGGTATCTGTTTTTTTTTCTTTTTTATTAAATCAACATAAAAAACACAAGATACACTTACAATTAGTGCACCAACCCAAAAAACCTCCCTCCCCCATTTACACTCATTCACACAAAAAGGTTGTTTCTTTCTGTTATTAATATTCTGGTTCCTACATTATATATCAATATATATCAATACAGTCTGCAAGGGATACAGTCCGTAAGCACACATGATTGTGCGTGCTGCTGGTCCACTAATAGTACTAACCTTTAACAGTTAATTTTACTCTTTCATTAATTACTAGTTTGTATGTAACTGTTTTTATATTGTTTTACTTTCTTTTTTATTCAAAAATGTTTTTTTTAATTTATTTATCTTATTTTATTTTATTAATTTTAAAAAAAAGGACCTTATCTTCACCATACCTGGTTGTCCAAATTAGACATAATAATGTGTTAATTCCACGACTGTATATATTGGTATCGGTTGATATCGGTATCGGTTGATATCGATTGATATCGATATCGGTAATTAAAGAGTTGGACAATATCGGAATATCAGATATCGGCAAAAAGCCATTATCGGACATCCCTACTTTTCAGTACTTTTCTAAATAAAGGGGACCTTTATTTTAATAAAAAATCTTAGGGTACATTAAACATATGTTTCTTATTGCAAGTTTGTCCTTAAATAAAATAGTGAACATACAAGACAACTTGTCTTTTAGTAGTAAGTAAACAAACAAAGGCTCCTAATTTAGCTGCTGACATATGCAGTAACATATTGTGTCATTTATCATCCTGTTATTTGGTCAACATTATTAAGGACAAGTGGTAGAAAATGAATTATTAATCTACTTGTTCACTTACTGTTAATATCTGCTTACTTTCTCTTTTAACATGTTCTATCTACACTTCTGTTAAAATGTAATAATCACTTATTCTTCTGTTGTTTGATACTTTACATTAGTTTTGGATGACACCACAAATTTGGGCATCAATCCGATACCAAGTAGTTACAGGATCATACATTGGTCATATTCAAAGTCCTCATGTGTCCAGGGACATATTTCCTGACTTTATAAACATTATATAATTTTTTTTTTAAAAACGAAAGAAGATGTGATGTCAAAAAATATTGATGTAATTATAGTAGTATTGACTAGATACACTCCTGTACTTGGTATCATTACAGTGGACTTTAGGTGTAGATCCACCAATGGCGTTTGTTTACACTTTTCAGAGGCGGTATAGTACCGAAAATGATTAATTAGTATCGCGGTACTATACTAATATCGGTATACCGTACAACCCTAGATCCTACCCACCCCCCAAACTTGACAAAAAGTAAAAAAGTCGGACATTTGCCTCAAGCTTCCATCCTTTCCTCGACATGTCTCCATTTGTTGTCGGTTCAGGCCCGCGGGTTCCTCTTTGAGTCACATGATTAGGAACCTAGTCCATGAGGTGACACCTCACAGCACTGGTATCAGTTCCTATTGGCAGTTTAGCGCTACTTTACCCCCATCCCCTGTCAAACTGGTCCTATGTAGTACTTTTCAGGCTCACCTTACCCACGGACTAAGACCTGACCACCACAAACAGGGTCGGGTTAAATCAAAGACCCAGCTTTATCGCGGGGGTTTTCCCGAAATCAACCTGCTATTGTAGCTCCAATAAATGGCATTTTATTGTGATTACATTTTTTGGGAGGCCTTCTGATTGGATCCCACTTGGCGGTACAAAACCCCCCAGCTGCATACCCCGAGTCTGCTTGATTGCCGCCAGTGCAGCTCCAATCAGAGTCGATGCAAATGTCTTTTCAAACTGCGGAAAAAACATTTAATTGTTTTCCTGTGAAATGACATGCTCCAGTATCCATGCTGATTAGGAAGGTGAAATATCATTTGCGTTTACAGGGTATATGAGTGTACGGCACACTCACTAGCTGTATAGACACTGCACTGATACGGTGTTGGTGTTTCATAATGGTCGGTCATCTACTACATGCAAATAAAATAATTAGCAAATGTACAAAACCCAAAACCAGTGAAGTTGGCACGTTGTGTAATTCGTAAATAAAAACTGAATACAATGATTTGCAAATATTTTTCAACTTATATTCAATTGAATAAACTGCAAAGACAAGATATTTAATGTTTGAACTGAGAAATGTAATTTTGATTTGCAAATAATCATTAACTTAGAATTTAATGTCAGCAACACGTTGCAAAAAAGTTGGCACAGGGGCATTTTTACCACTGTGTTACATGGCCTTTCCTTTTAACAACACTCTGTAAAGATTTGGGAACTGAGAAGACCAATTTTTGAAGGATTTCAGGTGGAATTATTTGCCATTCTTGCTTGATGTACAGCTTAAGTTGTTCAACAGTCCGGGGTCTCCGTTGTGCTATTTTAGGCTTCATATTGCACCACACATTTTCAATGGGAGACAGGTCTGGACTACAGGCAGGCCAGTCTAGTACCCGCACTCTTTTACTACGTGGCCACGCTGTTGTAACATGTGGCTTGGCATTGTCTTGCTGAAATAAGCAGGGGCGTCATCCAAGCAACATATGTTGCTCCAAAACCTGTATGTACCTTTCAGCATTAATGGAGCCTTCACAGATGTGTACGTTACCCATGTCTTGAGCACTAATACACCCCCATACCATCACAGATGCTGGCTTTCGAACTTAGCGCCTATAACAATCCGGATGGTTCTTTTCCTCTTTGGTCCGGAGGACACGACGTCCACAGTTTCCAAAAACAATTTGAAATGTGGACTCGTCAGACCACAGAACACTTTTCCACTTTGCATCAGTCCATCTTAGATGAGCTCGGGCCCAGCGAAGCCGGTGGCGTTTCTGGGTGTTGTTGATAAATGGCTTTCGCTTTGCACAGTAGAGTTTTAACTTGCACTTTCAGATGTAGCGACAAACTGTAGCTACTGACAGTGGTTTTCCGAAGTGTTCCTGAGCCCATGTGGTGATATCCTTTACACACAGATGTTAGTTTTTGATGCAGTACCGCCTGAGAGATCCAAGGTTACGGGCATTCAATGTTACGTGCAGTGATTTCTCCAGATTTTCTGAACCTTGCAATAGCTGGTTGAGAAATGTTGTTCCTAAACTGTTGGACAATTTGCTCACGCAATTGCTCACAAAGTGGTGACCCTCGCCCCATCCTTGTTTGTGAATGACTGAGCATTTCATGGAAGCTGATTTTATACCCAATCATGGCACCCACCTGTTCCCAATTAGCCTGTTAACCTGTGGGATGTGTTCCAAATAAGTGTTTGATGAGCATTCCTCAACTTTCTCAGTCTTTTTTGCCACTTGTGCCAGCTTTTTTGAAACACGTTACAGGCATCAAATTCCAAATGAGCTAATATTTGCAAAAAATAAAGTTTTCCAGTTCGAACGTTAAGTATCTTGTCTTTGCAGTCTATTCCATCCATCACTTATTGAAATCAATCATCTTCAAAAGCAGCTTTCCATCAACTCAACACGTTTTAATCCACCCTGTCAAGTATTCCAACAATGTTTGGAAATGCTTCCCCCTTGAAGATAAGGCAGACTGCCGACGCGAGCTCATATTCACCCCAGCGTACAGCGTCATTACGTATTAATGAGTCGGTGCCAGATGACGGACTCACAAGAGCGGGAGGAACCCGAGCGACGACACCGGAACCTGTCTGCTGCCTCTTTGTGTGATATCTGATCGCCTCGCTTCATCTCCCCCTGCCACTGAGAACAACAACAACAACTAATTACAAGGAACTGATAAGAGTTGTGAGCATGCTCATTTGCATAGGAATTATAGTCTGGATATACGGCAAAAATACTGCATTTGCAAAGTATGATGTCATTTTCTGGAGTGGAGTCTTCCAAATCTGGAAAAGGTTCAACAAGTTCAACATTTTCTTTTTTTTTTATTTAGAAGTAATAAATATGCATATTTGCGAAGAATAGTAAGATATATTGTGAGGGAGTGTGTGAGGTCATTTTTTTTGGAACATGTTCAAAAATCTTGAGCACACTATTGCTAAAATTTTCATCACATCCCACACCCCGCATTGTAAATAATGTAAATAATTCAATGTATATACTCTGATGATTATCTTGTGTGATGACTGTATTATGCTGATAGTATATATTTGTATCATGAATTAATTTATGTCAAGGGTGTCCAAAGTGCGGCCCGGGGGCCATTTGTGGCCCGCAGCTAATTGTTTACCGGCCCGCCACACATTCTGGAAATGCTACTGCAAAAATAAAAAAAAACATAAAAAAATGTGAAATGAGGTGAAATCTAACTAGAAAAAGTTGCAATGTTGACACAAAGCTGCCATGCAGGCTGTTTTTTTTCTTTTGTCTATCTTTATCTATTTTTTTTTCCGCCATTGCTAAAAAAAAAAAAAAAAAAAAATACAAATCAATGTTATAATGAATTATTGACCTATTCAGGGCTCAATTATTTAAAATATTTAACTTTAAAATGATTTATGTGGAAAATATTGCATATATTGTGTGGTTGCCATATACAAATATCAATGTTTTCTTTGACAAAAGAGCATAAAACAAACAAAATAATAGTTCAAACGTAAAATCGACAGATATATCTGAAGTTGATCTCGTAACTTAAGTGTTGAAAGTAAAAACAACTAATAAAAATGTATCACTTTATGAGTGGGGCACCTTTTGGATCCCAAATATATTTAATGGGATTTTATTTATCTTTTCATTGTGGTTACTCAAAAATAATAATAAATTAAAATCAATGGTGTCCTGCATTATTGATCTTTTTAAAGCTCTAATTACTTCACATCAAACATTGCTTTCTGAATGTTTTTGGCAGTGGGGGAAATACTGCATATTTCAGTTTTATCATACAAAACAAAGTTGTCTTTGACAGGAAAGGCTTTATTTTTTTAACTTAATATCAACCTGAAGTTGATATACTGTAGAGATTTACTGTAAGCGTTAAATACATTAAAAAAATAATAATTTAACTTTTTTTTAACACATTTTAACATTTTAATAATTGAGACCCTTTATGGTCCCCGGGAGCCCTAAAGGTAAAAATAAATAAATACAAAAAATCCATATATTTTTGAAAATGAAAAATATCAAATTGGCCTTTTTAATTTTCCCGTGTGCGGCCCTCAGTGGTAAAAGTTTGGACAGCCCTGATTTAAGTGGACCCCGACTTAAACAAGTTGAAAAACTTATTTGGGTGTTACCATTTAGTGGTCAATTGTACGGAGTATGTACTGTACTGTGCATTCTACTAATAAAAGTTTCAATCAATCAATTAAAAACACACTGATGGCGGGAGCTAACCACGACCCATCAGGAGCAAGGGTGCAGTGTCTTGCTTAAGGACACAACGGATGTGACGAGGTTGGTAGAAGGTGGGGATCGAACCAGGAACCCTCTCACGCCTAGGGTTGGGTATCGAGTATCGAGTATCGATTGGAACCGGGACTAACTTTCAAAAGTTTAAATTTCGATTCCTATTTTCGATACCAGTCCGCCGACCGGAAAAAAATATGTCAGCCGAACCGGAAGAAGAAGCCGCTGAACACCAACGAAGAAGCGCCCACCGCCGGAAGTGTTAGCATAGCCGAGCGAGTCAGTCAAGCTCGAGGATGGATAGCGGGCGTCGGCGGTCGAAAGTGTGGCTTTACTTTACAAAAAAAAATGAAATAACCGCGAAATAACAGAGCTCCATGTCCATCAAGAAACGAGTGGAGAGAGAGCTGCAGATGTACCAGGACGTTCCACCGATACTTATGTCTGACGACCCTGCTGCATGGTGGTGGAACCAACAAAAGACTTATCCTTTGCTGTCATATCTCGCTTTCTCCTATTTATGCGTTCAAACTTCTTCCACATCCAGCGAACGTGTATTTTCCACAGCAGGAGACACTATCTGTCCAGAACGCTCACGCATCCTGCCTGAGAAGGCGGATATGGTCATTTTCCTAAACAAAAACGGTCTCTGATTTTATACTGTACCTGCTGCTAATCTGGACTGGGTTTTGCAAGTTGTTTCTTATTGTTTATTTGCTTTTCTGCACCAGGTTAGCCCATCAGTGGGAGCACGGTAACATTTTTAAGTACCTGCAGCATCATACACTTGTGTGTGTAAATGTGTTTTCATGAGGTTTCCTGCAGCATCATACACTTATGTGTAAATGTGTTTTCATGAGGTTTCCTGCAGCATCATACACTTGTGTGTGTAAATGTGTTTTCATGAGGTTTCCTGCAGCATCATACACTTATGTGTAAAGGTGTTTTCATGAGGTTTCCTGCAGCATCATACACTTATGTGTAAATGTGTTTTCATGAGGTTTCCTGCAGCATCATACACTTATGTGTAAATGTGTTTTCATGAGGTTTCCTGCAGTATCATACACTTATGTGTAAATGTGTTTTCATGATGTTTCCTGCAGCATCATACACTTATGTGTAAATGTGTTTTCATGATGTTTCCTGCAGCATCATACACTTGTGTGTGTAAATGTGTTTTCATGAGGTTTCCTGCAGCATCCTACACTTATGTGTAAATGTGTTTTCATGAGGTTTTCAAAAATAAAGCTCCCTTGAGGAAAGTGTACCCCTGGGAAAATGTATTCATAATTTATAATATTTATATTCAAGTTCATAGATTTTATATTTATATTCTAGTTGAAAACAGCCCTGTGAGGAATTTATAGTAAAGTTCATAAAAAGTTAATAGAATTAAAATTTGATGGAGAATGTCAGACTATTTCATTCAGAAAGACTGTAGGTTAGCTAGCTCATTTAAAATATCCTAAACTTTTTTTTTACCCTGCCTCTTAAAAGAATCGGAACCGAGAATCGCCAGGAATCGGAACAAAGAATCGGAATCGGAATCGTTCGAATTCAAACGATACCCAACCCTACTCACGCCACGCCGTCCCCCCAAATAACGATCCTGTCTCGTTTTCTCCTTGACTGAAAGTTATCTCGACACATCCAACAAAGTTATGTTTTGTGTTTTCCAGGCGGCGATCCCACCGAGGGCTTCCACTGCCAAGACGAGTGCCGCATCCTCGGACACTCGGACCGCTGCTGGATGCCGCGCGTCCCCATCCCGGCGCGCGTCAAGTCGCCCGAGCACGCCCGCAACGTCATCGCCCTGTCCATCGAGGCCACCACGGTGGACGCCCCCCACTACGAGGACGGCACGGCGAAAAGGACTTTTGCCACCTTCGGCAAGGACGGCCACGAGGACGCGGAGCGGGGCGACGCCAAGGGGAAGCGGACTCAGGAGCCGCAGGTGTGCAGCCCCAAGGCCAACGGCGGGGCGGTGCGCGAGGCCGGGAACGGGCGGGAGGCGGCCAGCCCCGTCACCTCCCCCGTGCACCTGAAGAGCCCGGCGGCCAAGCCCTCGTCCGCCTACAACACGCTGAAATGCCGCGACGCCGAGCGCATCGCCAACCACAGCCTGCTCCGGCAGCCGGAGGGGAAGGACAGTGAGCCGTCCGTGCGGGAGATCAACACGCTTCTCCACGACTGCCGCGACAAGGAGTCCCCCGGCAGCAAGCGCTTGAAGGACATCGTGCTCTAGCCCGCTTCCGCCACCCCCTTCCACGCAAACTCACCTATAAATAAATATATATATCCTGCAATAGCCGTGAGGAGCGTGAGACCAGACCAGACATTGGCAGTCTGCAACGTCCAGGAGTGTGCTGCAGCTGGTTGTGTGCTCATGCCAAGGTAGTGGATGTGGCTTTGTCGTAGTCGCCGTACTTCCCCCGAACCCCGTTTCCGCCTTTGATTTCTCCCCGTTTTCCCGCCAACCGGACAGGCAAGGTTAGCGTCGACTGCACGGACGTTGGCTCTCGGAGCTCGCCGGCCCTGACGCCAAAGCAGGACAAGGCGTGGACCACGCCCGCGTACAGATATGCCTTTTTCCCCCCTCCCCACGACTTTTCTATCACCGTTAAATATTGGCCTTCTTTGGTTTTTGCAGTCCCCCGCTGCCAAAATCGGCGTTCCTTTTTTGTATAGTGAGCTCTGTCGACGTGAGGAAAAAAAAAAGACGCGGATCAGGGAAAAGCTCTCCGAGATCCGAAAAACGGACGGACCTGGCCGGACCGCGCCACGTCTTGATTGTAGCCTCCGGTCTCGTACCTACTTTTGGACTACGGGGCTAGGTTTAGAAGGGGATCGTCACTCTCGTCTTGCTCTGTGGAACTCTTTATCATTTTTATTAACCTGTTGTAACGTGACAATCCCTTTAAATGTTTGCTTTTAACAAATTGAAAAGATAATAAACATAAACATTGGTGTTCGACTGAAGCTACGGTAGCGTTTGTTACACAAACACAAAATTGAAAAAAATGCCAAAATATATTTTATAAATAATTTAAAAAATGTATAATGAGAATATTTAATGATGTGTAGTTATTCTATGAGTAAGTTATACTTGAAATTAACTTGCTTTTTTGTTCTTTGCTTTTATATTGAACCTCTTTTGTTTTGAAAATGAACTGTTTTTGGGTTTTTTTTTTTAGTTTACTGTGTTACTTCCCCCCCCTGGAAACTGTTGACTTGTTGTAAAGAGTTTCTCATTGGTCAGTTCTTGTGCCATCAAGTTTCTGTGTGGGCTACTAGAAAATGTAAAAAAAAAAAAAATGTAAAAAAAAAAAAAAAAAAAAAAAAAAATTATATTTCCGCACCAATTAATGTGTCAGTTCAATGAGCTTAGAGTGAGATGGCAAAAGAAACCAAAAAATGAATAAAAGATCGCACATCTTGAATATGGGGTTCCACCAGGCGCCTTACTTAGCCCCAGACAAGTTTAGGAAAAACTTTTAATTTCTAAACCTTCCACCTTCTTTTTTTTTTTTTTTTTTTTTTTTTTTTGTGCCATGCGGTTCCATCTGTGTTGAGTTTGATATATACAGTTTTGATCATAGTGATATAAACACGACTGCCCGCCCACCCCTTTCAAAAGCGGCGCAGCAGGCGAGGAAAAAACGGTGTCATTCTGGAACGAGGCCTGCAGCACATGTGTGTTTATGTTGCTTTGCGGTAAATGATGTACAACGTGGAACATGTGACTGGAAGTAAACAGACTGCACACATACAAAAAAACAAACAAACAAACAAACAAACAAAAAAAAATAGATCTTGTAGCTGAATGTTTTGCTGGTCTCACCCTTGGCTTCTGGCAAAATGAACATCGGAATAATCACTGAATGTATACAGCAGCTTATAATTAAACTATTAAATGTGCTCTGCTTGGTTTCTGGTCTTTTCTGCACACACACACACACACACACACACACCAAGTCCAAAGGAAGAAAAAGTCCAGTGTGCTCATTAGGAGACAATGTCTGCGCTTCAAGCCACTGAGTGGGCATTTTCCCTCGGCAACGCTGCGCTTTACATCAAGGAAGCTGCTGGTGGGAGGAGCCGGAGAGTCGAATTCTGTGGCGTCGTTACTGGAACGCTTCATGAACCCAAACTTTGCGAGAAGCAACACATTGCCAGATAAACCTGAGAGCTCACCCAAGGCCAATTTAACCAGTACTTAAAGGGGGACTGCACTTCTTTTTTTTTTTTTTGGAATGTTGCCTATCGTTCACAATCATTGTGAGAGATGAGAAGACCCACGTCTTTTTTTTTTTTTTAGGATTTTAAAGATGATTTAAAAAAAAAAAACGCTTGGAAGATGAGGCGCCTAGGAGTCACTGCTGTAGCCTTCAAAGCCTCTAAAAAAACTTCAAAACCCTCCGTCAACATTTTTTATACACACTGCAAGTATATATATATAATGTAGTAACAGACACCTTCATAACAATATTTAATATGTACAATATACACACTGCAAGTATATATATATATAATGTAGTAACAGACACCTTCATAACAATATGTAATATGTACAATATACACACTGCAAGTATTTTTATATAATGTAGTAACAGACACCTTCATAACAATATGTAATATGTTTTATATACACACTGCAAGTATATATATATATATATAATGTAGTAACAGACACCTTCATAACAATATGTAATATGTACAATATACACACTGCAAGTATATATATACAATGTAGTAACAGACACCTTCATAACAATATGTAATATGTTTTATATACACACTGCAAGTATATATAAATAATGTAGTAACAGACACCTTCATAACAATATGTAATATGTACAATATACACACTGCAAGTATATATATATAATGTAGTAACAGACACCTTCATAACAATATGTAATATGTACAATATACACACTGCAAGTATATATATATAATGTAGTAACAGACACCTTCATAACAATATGTAATATGTACAATATACACACTGCAAGTTTATATATATAATGTAGTAACAGACACATTCATAACAATATGTAATATGTACAATATACACACTGCAAGTATATATATAATGTAGTAACAGACACCTTCATAACAATATGTAATATGTACAATATACACACTGCAAGTATATATATATAATGTAGTAACAGACACCTTCATAACAATATGTAATATGTACAATATACACACTGCAAGTATATATATAATGTAGTAACAGACACCTTCATAACAATATGTAATATGTTTTATATACACACTGCAAGTATATATATAATGTAGTAACAGATACCTTCATAACAATATGTAATATGTACAATATACACACTGCAAGTATATATGTATAATGTAGTAACAGACACCTTCATAACAATATGTAATATGTACAATATACACACTGCAAGTATATATATAATGTAGTAACAGACACCTTCATAACAATATGTAATATGTACAATATACACACTGCAAGTATATATATATATATAATGTAGTAACAGACACATTCATAACAATATGTAATATGTACAATATACACACTGCAAGTATATATATATATATATATATATAATGTAGTAACAGACACCTTCATAACAATATGTAATATGTTTTATATACACACTGCAAGTATATACAGTCGCGATCAAACGTTTGCATACACTTGTAAAGAACATAATGTCATGGCTGTCTTGAGTTTCCAATAATTTCCACAACTCTTATTTTTTTGTGATAGAGTGATCGGAGCACATACTTGTTGGTCTAAAAAAAACCATTCATTCGCAGCTCGATTTTTGTTTCATCTGACCACAGAACTTTCCTCCAGAAGGTCTTATCTTTGTCCATGAAACAACAATTTTGCTGTTTGGCCACAATAGGAGAAAAGGTGAGGCCTTTAATCCCAGGAACACCAAGCCTACCGTCAAGCATGGTGGTGGTAGTATTATGCTGTGGGTTAGTTTTGCTGCCAATGGAATTGGTGCGTTTCAGAGAGTAAATGGGACAATGAAAAAGGAGGATTACCTCCAAATTCTTCAGGACAACTTAAAATCGTCAGCCCGGAGGTTGGGTCTTGGGCGCAGTTGGGTGTTCCAACAGGACAATGACCCCAAACACACGTCAAAAGTGGTAAAGGAATGGCTAAATCAGGCGAGAATTAAGGTTTTAGAACGGCCTTCCCAAAGTCCTGACTTAAATGTGTGGACAATGCTGAAGAAACAAGTCCATGTCAGAAAACCAACACATTTAGCTGAACTGCACCAATTTTGTCAAGAGGAGTGGTCAAAAAATCAAGCAGAAGCTTGTGGATGGCTACCAAAAGCGCTTTATTGCAGTGAAACTTGCCAAGGGACATGTAACCAAATATTAACATTGCTGTATGTATACTTTTGACCCAGCAGATTAGCTCACATTTTCAGTAGACCCATAATAAATTCATAAAAGAACCAAATTTCATGAATGTTTTTTGTGACCAACAATTATGTGCTCCAATCACCCTATCACAAAAAAATAAGAGTTGTAGAAAGTATCGGAATTTCAAGACAGCCATGACATTATGTTCTCTGTGGTTAGAGTGTCCGCCCTGAGACTGGAAGGTCGTGAGTTCAAACCCCGGCCGAGTCATACCAAAGACTATAAAAATGGGACCCATTGCCTCCCTGCTTGGCACTCAGCATCAAGGGTTGGAATTGGGGGTTAAATTACCAAAATTATTCCCGAGCGCGGCCACCGCTGCTGCTCACTGCTCCCCTCACCTCCCAGGGGGTGAACATAGGGGATGGGTCAAATGCAGAGGACAATTTCACCACACCTAGTGTGTGTGTGTGACTATCAGTGGTACTTTAACTTTAACTTTAATATAGGGCGAAAGTAATGGCTTTGTTTGTTTCGGACATGCTCAATAAGTTATATTGGGGAACACGGCGCGTGTAATTCATTTTTTCATTCTCCTTTATTTCACCAAGACAAAAGTCATTGGGATGCAAATCTCTTTTGCACGAGTGACCTGGCAAAGAGGGCAGCAAAAACAGGTTTGATAAATACATCGAACGTCAATAAAAACAGTAGCAGTCACACACTGTACTTAAAAGTACAATCTTACTTACAACATTCATGTAATAGGTGAACAATAACATGTTTCAATAAAACCAATTTAAAGGCCTACTGAAATGATTTTTTTTATTTAAAATGGCATAGCAGATCCATTCTATGTGTCATACTTGATCATTTCGCGATATTGCCATATTATTGCTGAAAGGAAGTAGCGTGACGTCGCAGGTTGAAAGGCTCCTCACATTTCCCCATTGTTTACACCAGCAGCGAGAGCGATTCAGACCGAGAAAGCGACGATTAACCCTTTAATTTGAGCCAGGTTGAAAGATTTGTGGATGAGGAACGTGAGAGTGAAGGACGCATCTTTTTTCGCTCTGACCGTAACTTAGGTACAAGCTGGCTCATTGGATTCCACACTCTCTCCTTTTTCTATTGTGGATCGCGGATTTGTATTTTAAACCACCTCGGATACTATATCCTCTTGAAAATGAGAGTCGAGAACGCGAAATGGACATTCACAGTGACTTTTATCTCCACGACAATACATCGGCGAAGCACTTTAGCTACAGAGCTAACGTGATAGCATCGGGCTTAACTGCAGATAGAAACAAAAGAAATAAACCCCTGACTGGAAGGATGGACAGAAAATCCACAATACTATTAAACCATGGACATGTAACTACACGGTTAATTTCCAGCTTGGCGAAGCTTAACAATGCTGTTGCTAACGACGCCATTGAAGCTAACTTAGCAACGGGACCTCACAGAGCTATGCTAAAAACCTTAGCTATCCACCTACGCCAGCCAGCCCTCATCTGCTCATCAACACCCGTGCTCACCTGCGTTACAGCGATCGGCGAAGCGACGAAGGACTTCACCCGATCATCAATGCGGTCGGCGGCTAGCGTCAGATAGCGCGTCTGCTATCCAAGTCAAAGTCCTCCTGGTTGTGTTGCTGCAGCCATCCGCTAATACACCGATCCCACCTACAGCTTTCTTCTTTGCAGTCTTCATTGTTCATTAAACAAATTGCAAAAGATTCACCAACACAGATGTCCAGAATACTGTGGAATTTTGCGATGAAAACCAAGCTTTTTGCATTGGATACAAAGTGTCCGAATACTTCCTTTTCAACGATTGACGTCACACGCAAACGTCATCATACATAGACGTTTTCAACCGGAAGTTTTGCGGGAAATTTAAAATTGCACTTTATAAGTTAACCCGGCCGTATTGGCATGTGTTGCAATGTTAAGATTTCATCATTGATTTATAAATTATCAGACTGCGTAGTCGGTAGTAGTGGCTTTCAGTAGGCCTATAAAAGTACAATGCCCTATAAAAAAAGCTTCTCGATCTTTTAAATTGGCCTGAAATTCCCCCAAAGGGATGAGTTCAGATAGGCTCAGATCCGTTTGTATTTCATTCCATGACCATGAAGCAGACATTAACGAGACTGTGATTGGATACTCACTTGTCATTCCAAAGTGAGTATCCAATCACAAGTGGCAATTTACTGAAGCAGGAAGTGTTGCACCGTAGCCATACCGGGCTAGCAGAGAAATCCTCAATACTCACTTTTTTAACCCACAAAGAAGGAGAACAAAACGTTGATTAGGTGGCAGACATATATTTGCAAGGCCATTTTCAAGAAGGATATTTAAAGAGAAACTACGTCTTGTGAGACGATATAACCCCGGAAGCCAGCTCAGCTGTAACGGCGATGAAATGGGGAAATGCCTGCCACTCCCACTCGAATCAACCGACTACGAGCGGTACCACTGGCTTATACGGCGTCGAGTGGGTGCTACAAATTGTGAGTTCAAATATTTTATTTCTTAATTTTTTCATGTTTAATGTTTTCTTACAATTTTGATTTTGACAGTACCACATAAGATATCTTAATTGCTGATGTGGGTTTTGTACACTGTTGAGGGGATTCAATACAAGTAGTGCGTAAATGTGTTTCTGTATAGTATTTCTCCAGCAATGGTTTATGGTATTTTGGGAGGTAATCATTGAAGTTGGACATCACTGAAGGCCTAGGTGGGAAACACACTGCCCGCCACTGATTGATAGCAGTGAGCTAATGCTAATGCTCGCTTACGCTGCTATTGTTGACACACTGAGGTTGACGGCTGCTTCTGCTTCGTCTCAAACTTGCTAAACGTAAATTCTAGATTATAATTCATGCATCTCTCAACTGGTGGTAGACAAATGTGGCCATGGTCTGACAGGCTGGTCCACTTTTAGATACAAGAGATGGTGAAAAAGACACAAAAAGAGGCTTTTTTTTTTTAAAACCCTTGGTGAGAATTGCGATTGAATCTTCATCTAAATGGGATTATGTGAGCCTCCCGTTGGTCGGCATCCCAGCGAGAGTGGAACTATTACAGTAAGTTTGTTTTATTAGGGTTTATTATGGTTAGTTCAGTGGTTCTTAACCTGGGTTCGATCGAACCCTAGGGGTTCGGTGAGTCGGCCTCAGGGGTTCGGCGGAGGTCAAAACACACCCGACTCATCGTGTAAATACAAATGTCTCCCTATCGGCGTATTACGGATACGGCAACAGCTGACTGATTTGCAGGTGTGTAATTTGTTGTGAGTTTATGCACTGTGTTGGTTTTGTTCTTTGAACAAGGTGATGTTCATGCGCGGTTCATTTTGTGCACCAGTAAAAAAAAACATGGTAACACTTCAGTATGGGGAACATATTCACCATTAATTAGTTGCTTATTAACATGCAAATTAGTAACATTTTGGCTCTTAACTAGTCATTATTAAGTACTTATTAATGCCTTATTCGGCATGGCCTTATTATAACCCTAACCCTCTAACCCTGGCCCTAACCCTCTAACCCTAAATTAAGTCTTTGTTACTTAGAATATGTTCCCCTAGTGTCCAAATAACTCTAAATTAAGTCTTTGTTACTTAGAATATGTTCCCCTAGTGTCCAAATAACTCTAAATGAAGTCTTTGTTACTTAGAATATGTTCCCCATACTAAAGTGTTACCAAAAACATACAACTTTGTCTTGAATTTGAAAAAAAAATAATATATATATATATTTTTCACTAAAGAAGGGTTCGGTGAATGCGCATATGAAACTAGTGGGGTTCGGTACCTCCAACAAGGTTAAGAACCACTGGGTTAGTTTGTATGTTTAGCGCCTACAATCCTACAATGTTACAATAAAGCTACATCCGTTTAGCGCTCGGCTTCTAAAACTTATTATTCAGGTAACACGTTAGTATGGGGAACATACTAAAGTAACAAAGACTTAATTTAGCTTTATTTGGACACTAGGGGAACATATAAGGGTTAGGGTTACTAATAAGCAATAATTCTGAGGTTATTGAGGGAAGACTCTTAGTTAATGCTATACTGG
Organism: Entelurus aequoreus; assembly: GCF_033978785.1. Classification (NCBI taxonomy): domain Eukaryota; kingdom Metazoa; phylum Chordata; class Actinopteri; order Syngnathiformes; family Syngnathidae; genus Entelurus; species Entelurus aequoreus. The sequence goes on from NC_084758.1 coordinate 21,063,704, forward strand.
TTGTATAATAAGGCCATGCAGAATAAGGCATTAATAAATACTTAGTAATGACTAATTAAGAGCCAATATGTTACTAATTCGCATGTTAATAAGCAACTAATTAATGGTGAATATGTTCCCCATACTAAAGTGTTACCATTACTCATCCTCTTTGTCTTCAGGCTAAAAAATATAAGGTCCTGGAACATAATTTTGCACAAAGTAATCGTTGCTGGCTCTCACAAAGTCTGCTTGATTAGCATTGTTGTTGATGGGGAAAGGATCTGTGGTTACTCCTCTACGTCACACGATCACGTGACTAGCCTCCTCATTAACTCTCGAAATAGCTTGGGAATCTCATTGAGATTGATACTATTTTGATCATATCTATTTACTCGCAAACTTTGGAAAGCTTTTGGCGTCATGAATCAGTTATACATGATAATAGCTTTAATATAGAGGCAACTTGTTTTTCCACTCTGCTGGTACTTTAAAATGACATTTCTATATTTAAACTGAGCAACATTAATTTACAATCTGCCACATGACGTCCATGTCGTGAGATGTGTGCATGTCTGTTGTCTTTATTATGATACAGTATTAAAATGCAAATTAACGGTCGGACGTGGCGCCGACTGCATTAATATTCGCCGCACTCTCTATTGCCATTTCCCATTATTTAGCCAACGGACCTTTGGGGTAGAGTTCAGACAAGAGAGGTGAGCAAGTGCTCGTGTGCGTCTATTTCTGCTCCTCACAGCAGGTCACCTTCAGGGTTTGTGAGACGGCACACACAGACCACGCAGTAGCAAAGATTAAGTTTGTCTAACAGGACTTGTCTTTGGAAAATACGCTAAATGAGGGTCAAAATATGGAGTTATTGAGTCTGTTTAACTGACTGAAGAGCTAGCTTCCACAGCTACTGGGTCCAGGACGATGACTTCTGTTTTGTTTGATCATCCGTTTTACTGCCCTGTTACAGACACCGTTTAGAAAAAAATCAAGGTATGTAAATAAACATTGACAAACAATTTTGTATGAATAACTCTTTTCACAACGTATATATATATATATATATATATATATATATATATATATATATATATATATATATATATATATATATATATATATATATATATATATATATATATATATATATATATATATAGTCTGGTGCGGCTAATATATGGAAAACAAATATTTCCTTCTTAAACTTAGTGGGTGCGGCTTATGTACCGAAAAATACTGTAAATTCATTTCCATACTTAAATAAGAAAAACAGACCAAATAGCGGTTAGAAATAGTTGACCATTTACAACATACACAATACATTTTTTTCTCAAATACTCAAATGTTCATCCTCAATTCCCAGATCAACCATGAATATTTCCGTGTTTATTTGTCCACAACATGTTACACGGGACTGTTTTGTCAACATTGAGCAATACGGAGTTGGATTAGCCAATAAACTCCGGCAAAAAAGACGGCACCGTTGTGACAAAAAGTGTAGGATAAAGTATTATTTTCATCTAATCGTGACATCCAGGAGAAAAAAATGGAGGTAAAAGCAGCTTTTTTTAATGCGACTGTATCAATCTGAGATTTGGCATGTGTACCTAATAGTGTTGTCCCGATACCAATATTTTGGTACTTTTCGGTACGTTTCTAAATAAAGGGGACCACAAAAAATTGCATTATTGGCTTTATTTTAACAAAAAATCTTAGGGTACATTAAACATATGTTCCTTATTGGTAAGTAAGCAAACAAAGGCTCCTAATTTAGCTGCTGACATATGCAGTAACATATTGTGTCATTTATCTACCTATTATATTGTCAACATTATTAAGGACAAGTGGTAGAAAATTAATTATTAATCTACTTGTTCATTTACTGTTAATATCTGCTTACTTTCTCTTTTAACATGTTCTATCTACACTTCTGTTAAAATGTAATAATCACTTATTTTTCTGTTGTTTGATACTTTACATTAGTTTTGGATGATACCACAAATTTGGGCATCAATCTGATACCAAGTAGTTACAGGATCATACATTGGTCATATTCCAAGTCCTCATGTGTCCAGGGACATATTTCCTGACTTTATAAACATAATATAAATAAAAAAATTAAAAAAAGAAGATGTGATGCCCAAAAATATCGACGTAATCATAGTAGTAACGACTAGATACGTTCCTGTACTAGCATCATTACAGTGGATGTTAGGTGTAGATCCACCAATGGAGTTTGTTTACATTGTGTAGCTCACCTGTACTTTTTAGAGGCGGTATAGTACCGAAAATGATTCATTAGTATTGCGGTACTATACTAATACCGGTATACCGTACAACCCTAGTACCTAATGTTGTGACCGGTGAATATTTATACAGCGGAACCTCGATTTACCAATTTAAGTGGTTCTTAAACTGGGTCTGTAAATAGAAAAGTTTGTATATTGAAGCAAATTTCTCCATGAGAAACTATGTAAACATGTATAATGGGTTCCAGCCTTGACAAAAGTCCATATTTTAGTAACATATTGTACACTTTAAACACAATATAAAGCACAATACACTACTGTATATCAAACAAACATAACAAAGGGAGGTGAAAAAAACCACTCACTAAGCCCTCTTCATTAAAGATGTCCGATAATATCGGACTGCCGATATTATCGGTCGATAAATGCTTTAAAATATAATATCAGAAAGTATCGGTATCGGTTTAAAAATTATCGCTATCGATTTCAAAAAGTAAAATGTATGACTTTTTTAAAACGCCGCTGTGTACAAGGACGTAGGGAGAAGTACAGAGCGCCGATAAACCTTAACGGCACTGCCTTTGCGTGCCGGCCCAATCACAGTTGAATGCAATGCATACTTGGTCAACAGCCATACAGGTCACATTGAGGGTAGCCGTATAAACAACTTTAACACTGTTACAAATATGCGCCACACTGTGAACCCACACCAAACAAGAACGACAAACACATTTCGGGAGAACATCCGCACCGTAACACAACAGAACAAATACCCAGAACCTTGTTACATTGTTTAATGCATCCAGCGGGGCATCACAACAAAATTAGGCATAATAATGTGTTAATTCCACGACTGTATATATCGGTATCGGTTGATATCGGTATCGGTAATTAAGAGTTGGACAATATCGGAGTATCGGCAAAAAAGCCATTATCGGACATCTCTAGTCTTCTTTTGTAGCCACCCTGCCGACACGCACACACACTGTCACTAGCCCCGTGGTGCACTCACAGTTCGAAATCCCACAACTCTTTAACAGGTGACTACAATGATTAGGAATGAAAACACAAAATCCAGTTTACCTTGTCGTATGATCTTTTTGGCGTACAGCGGAAGCGAGGAGGAGGTGGAAGGGAGAGTTGGGAGGCAGTGTCTGCAACGCTGTGGGTATTTCCTGAATGATTGAAATCACACATTGCTCGTCAATTGCTGTCATTAGACTCATATTGAGCTAGCAAAACTAGAAAATGCTGTAAAAAGGCTAAGAAACATACTTTAAAAAGCACACAAAGTAGCACTGAGCGCAGTAGCTAATGATCGACTGAATGAGCAATGTTGTACGATATACCGGTACTAATAAAGTGATGAAACAAAAATTGAGCTGTTTGGCCACAATACCCAGCAATATGTTTGGAGGTGACAGGGTGAGGCCTTTAATCCCAGGGAAACCATTCCTACCGTCAAGCATGGTGGTGGTAGTATTATGCTCTGGGCCTGTTTTGCTACCAATGGAACTGGTGCTTTAAATGGGACAATGAAAAAGGAGGATTACCTCCAAATTCTTCAGGACAACCTAAAATCATCAGCCCGGAGGTTGGGTCTTGGGCGCAGTTGTGATGTCAGCAGATTTGGACTTCATTAAACATTTCTTGCATATTCCTTATTTTTGCACCTTCATTTTAAGAGGTTTTTGTCAAGTGTTCAATGAGATTTTACAATTTTGTTTACATTGAGTGTTTCCCATGCTTGTGTCGACATTTCCTTTATGCCTTAATAGCTGAGGTGATTATAACCAGAGAAAGGTTACATTTTAAATACAAATGCTTACCTTATTTTTCGTAGGTCAAGAAAAATATCAATAATTATTGATATCGACCAATATAAATAATTTTAGGTTGTCCTGAAGAATTTGGAGGTAATCCTCCTTTTTAATTGTCCCATTTACTCTCTGTAAAGCACCAGTTCCATTGGCAGCAAAACAGGCCCAGAGCATAATACTACCACCACCATGCTTGACGGTAGGCATTGGTGTTCCTGGGATTAAAGGCCTCACCCTTTCTCTTCCAAACATATTGCTGGGTATTGTGGCCAAACAGCTCCATTTTTGTTTCATCTGACCACAGAACTTTCCTCCAGAAGGTCCTATCTTTGTCCATGTGATGTCAGAAGATTTGCACTATTTTTTTTTTTACACATTATTAAGGATTTCTTGCATTTTCCTTACTTTTGCACCTTCATTTTAAGAGGTTTTTGTTAAGTGTTCAATGGGATTTTACAATTTTGTTTACATAGAGTGTTTCCCATGCTTGTGTCGACATTTCCTTTCTGCCTTGATAGCTGAGGGGATTATAAACAGAGGAAAGTAACATTTTAAATAAAAATGTTTACCCTATTTTTTGTATGTCATGAAAAATATCAATAATTATCGATATCGACCAATATAAAGAATAAGGTTGTTATGAAAAGGTTGTCCTTTTTAATTGTCCCATTTACTCTCTGTAAAGCACCAGTTCCATTGGCAGCAAAACAGGCCCAGAGCATAATACTACCACCACCATGCTTGACGGTAGGCATTGGTGTTCCTGGGATTAAAGGCCTCACCCTTTCTCTTCCAAACATATTGCTGGGTATTGTGGCCAAACAGCTCAATTTTTGTTTCATCTGACCACAAAACTTTCCTCCAGAAGGTCTTATCTTTGTCCATGTGATGTCAACAGATTTGCACTATATTTTTACACTTTATTAAGCATTTTTTACATTTTCCTTATTTTTGCACCTTCATTTTAAGAGCTTTTTGTTAAGTGTTCAATGGGATTTTACAATTTTGTTTACATAGAGTGTTTCCCATGCTTGTGTCGACATTTCCTGTCTGCCTTGATAGCTGAGGGGATTATAAACAGAGGAAAGTAACATTTTCATTAAAAATGTTTACCCTATTTTTCGTAGGTCATGAAAAATATTAATAATTATCGATATCGACCATATAAAGAATTTTAGGTTGTCCTGAAGAATTTGGAGGTAATCCTCCTTTTTCATTGTCCCATTTACTCTATGTAAAGCACCAGTTCCATTGGCAGCAAAACAGGCCCAGAGCATAATACTACCACCACCATGCTTGACGGTAGGCATTGGTGTTCCTGGGATTAAAGGCCTCACCCTTTCTCTTCCAAACATATTGCTGGGTATTGTGGCCAAACAGCTAAATTTTTGTTTCATCTGACCACAAAACTTTCCTCCAGAAGGTCTTATCTTTGTCCATGTGATGTCAGCAGATTTGCACTATATTTTTTCACTTTATTAAGCATTTTTTACATTTTCCTTATTTTTGCACCTTCATTTTAAGAGCTTTTTGTTAAGTGTTCAATGAGATTTTACAATTTTGTTTACATAGAGTTTCCCATGCTTGTGTCAACATTTCCTGTCTGCCTTGATAGCTGAGGGGATTATAAACAGAGGAAAGTAACATTTTCATTAAAAATGTTTACCCTATTTTTCGTAGGTCATGAAAAATATCAATAATTATCGATATCGACCATATAAAGAATTATAGGTTGTCCTGAAGAATTTGGAGATAATCCTCCTTTTTCATTGTCCCATTTACTCTCTGTAAAGCACCAGTTCCATTGGCAGTAAAACAGGCCCAGAGCATAATACTACCACCACCATGCTTGACGGTAGGTATGGTGTTCCTGAGATTAAAGGCCTCATCCTTTCTCCTCCAAACATATTGCTGGGTATTGTGGCCAAACAGCTCAATTTTTGTTTCATCTGACCACAAAACTTTCCTCCAGAAGGTCTTATCTTTGTCCATGTGATGTCAGATGACACAAAAATGTAATTATAAGTATCGATATCGACCAATATAAAGAACTTATATCCTGATACAGTTTCATATTGCCCAGACCACAAGCAAGTGTGTTAAATGCAGATTAATAAATTCCCTTTAAATATGCCAGCACAAAACAGGATCTACAAACGCCACCCCACCCCCAGGCAGACTTTGGTCCCCCGCGGTTTATAGCGTTCAATCTGAGGCTCTTTCTCAGCCAACGTGTCATTAAGAAAAAGTACAATATTGATTTATTTGTTGACTTTGAGTGGAAGGGTTGAAAAGTCTGCTGCCTTTGCGTCACCGTTCCCACTCAATAAACCCTCCGTGGTTCACCTCTCTCCCACACACACAGCGAGGCGAGCTGGCCGAGAGAAGATTCCGGCACTGTGGCGGGAGGGTTGGGGGGTAAATGAGCAACAGGAAGTACGCATCTGCCCGGTACGATAAGAGGCTGTCTTCATTTCTGTAATGAATTTGCCATTGGCCTCGATAGCCTCTGGTGGAGCCAACATGAAAGCTGGTCTGAAAGCCCTCTCGCCATAACGTGGCCATTAAATCCATAAGGAGGATCGTGTTTCTTCCTGCTAAGTTGTCTGTGCTCTGCCTCGTGGGCACTGCTGCAGCCTTGGACCACACAGATGAATTACCAATGCAGGGCTTAGACCCGGAGTCAATAGAGAAAACTAATATATAGCCCTGACTCCCGCGAAAGGGCAACTTGTGCATCATTGGATGGAACTTACTTTGCACGGTAATTATAACCCAGGCGTTTATTTACCTAAACTGCAGAGAGGACGGGGCGCTAAATGGGAGCAGGCGATCATTTTTTTTAACTCCTTCATATTGTAACGTTGATAGGGATTCGGAAAGCATGCAGTTCGGCTCGCGAGACGTCATGAGTTCAGTGAAGCATCGCAGAGTGCTTTCAAATTAATCTTCAATATTGAATGCTCTGAATCATAGGCGCCGATCTACATTTCTGCCAGTGGGTGCTCGGTGTGTGTATTAGTGGTGTCTTGATACCAATATTTTGGTACCGGTACCAAAAGTATTTCGGTACTTTTTGGTACTTTTCTAAATAAAGGGGAGCACAAAAAGTCATTATTGGCTTTATTATTATTTTTTTTTAAATTGTAGGGTACATCAAACATATGTTTCTTATTGCAGTTAAGTCCTTAAATAAAATAGTGAACATACAAGACAACTTGTCTTTTAGTAGTAAGTAAACAAACAAAGGCTCCTAATTTAGCTGCTGACATATGCAGAAAAATATTGTGTCATTTATCATTCTATTATTTTGTCAACATTATTAAGGACAAGTGGTAGAAAATGAATTATTCATCTACTTGTTCATATCTGCTTATTTTCCTCTTTTAACATGTTCTATCCACACTGCTGTTCAAATGTAATAATCACTTATTCTTCTGTTGTTTGATTCTTTACATTAGTTTTGGATGATACCACAAATTTAGGTATC
>NC_084758.1:21076253-21106253 GCF_033978785.1 Entelurus aequoreus
ACTTGTGAGTGTTGATGACCCAGCTTTGCATCAGTTGATATTCTAGTTTCAAGCATGTTTTACTCAATATAGGTCATCAAATCTCAGCAACAAGCTGTAATATCTTACGGAGATCATTTAGGATCACAACCCTTAAAACAAGTAAAACACTCTAACATAAAATATGCTTAGTGAGAAGAATGATCTTATCAGACAGAAAAATAAGCAAATATCACCCTTATTTGAGATATTTCATCTTACTTAGCACTAGAAGTCCCAGCATTTTTCTGTCTACCTAGAAGACCCAGAGAGGGGTCATTTGGCCCGACGCTTTTCCCGAATACACTAATCACTCATTTTGTTATGGTAATGAGGCTGTTAGGGGCAGTTTGTCTAGGTAGACAGAAAAATTATACATGTGGGAAATGCCGAAAGGAGCAATGGCAGTGCCAGGATTGTGAGTGACTGCTCAAATGTATGTCAGTCACGTTTACATGGACATGGTTTTTCATTCTTTGTAAATATGCTTTTTTCTTTGTAAATTTTTTTTTTTAAACTATTTTTGGCACACAAAAATAACAATTGCTTCTGCAACAACCCTCCACACCAAAACTGGGAAAACAGTTGCTTTTTCATTCTTTGTAAATATGTTTTGTTTTGTATTTTTTTTAACAATAAATGTCAGAGTGTTGATCCCTTCATTCTGTTGATCCTTGCAAAAACACACACAACCTACCTCAGAACTAAAGCTTGAGCTGTAAGGTCCCCTCCCCCACACAGGCTCAAGTGGCCCCCTGCCGTGTGCCACTAACAGCCACATTTTCATAACAAAAGGAGTGTCCACAGGGGGACTAGGGGTCAAATGACCCTCTTGTGTGTTTTCTAGGTAAAAGTGTCAATTGACCCTTCTCTGGGACTTCGCGTGTTAGATTTCAGTTTTTGCAGTGTGCAAATAAAAAGAAACAAATTAATAGTTTGAAAACCCCCAATTCCAACCCTTGATGCTGAGTGCCAAACAGGGAGGTAATGGGTCCCATTTTTATAGTCTTTGGTATGACCTCCTCATCAGACTCATCAGATGTGTCTGTGTCTTCTGGATGATACTCCACTTTGTCTTCCTCCTCAGAAACCTGTTCATCCGTATCACTATGCTGCTCTGTGTCCTCTCCCTCATTTTCACCCAAAATATTATCCAGTTCTTCTCTCACTGTAAATCTTTTTTTCATTTTCGCATGCTGCAAATTGGAGATGTGCACTCTGCAAGTCACCAACTCTATACTGAATTGACCTCACATGTCTGGACATGTTTGTTTTTGTTTATTTTTGTACTGGATAACAAGGTAAAATGAGAATCCCCTAAAGCTCACATGATTGGGAGAGGAGCGGGCTGTCAGTGTGTTCAGTTTGGGCTCTAATTATTGCTTTATAATCTTATTTTTATAACTGGGTCGAAACCGACCCTAACAACACCAAGGTCTTAATTTCAACCAGAGCATTTTATAATTTAGTGGAAAAAAAATTAAAAGATTTATTTTGTTGAAATAGAGGTTCCTGACAAAGTCAAAAAGCCTTGATGCAAAAAAATAAATTGATGTGATTATTTTATGCATTTAAAAACTAAAACGGGTCTGTGCCGACCCTAACACAAGATGAAGGTTAAGGAAAAAAAAAAATCAATACTAGGTAATATAGAATATATTGCCAAAAGTATTTGGCCACCTGCCTTTACTCACATATGAAATTGATTAAACAAAGATTGAGCTGTTTGGCCACAATACCCAGCAATATGTTTGGAGGAGAAAAGGTGAGGCCTTTAATCCCAGGAATATCATGCCTACCGTCAAACATGGTGGTGTTAGTATTATGCTCTGAAGTTGTTTTGCTTCCAATGGAACTGGTGCTTTAAGTGGGACAATGAAAAAAGGCAATTCTTCAGGACAATCTAAAATCATCAGCCCGGAGGTTGGGTCTTGGGCACAGTTGGGTGTTCCAACAGGACAATGACCCCAAACACACGTCAAAAGTGGTAAAGGAATGGCTAAATCAGGCTAAAATGAAGGTTTTAGAATGGCCTTTCCAAAGTCCTGACTTAAATGTGTGGACAATGCTGAAGAAACAAGTCCATGTCGGAAAACCAACAAATGTAGCTGAACTGCACCAATTTTGTCAAGAGAAGTGGTCAAAAATTCAAGCAGAAGCTTGTGGATGGCTACCAAAATTGCCTTATTGCAGTGAAACTTGCCAAGGGACATGTAAGCAAATATTAACATTGCTGTATGTATACTTTTGACCCAGCAGATTTGGTCACATTTTCAGTAGACCCATAATACATTCATAAAATAACCAAACTTCATGAATATTTTTTCTTGACCAACAAATATGTGCTTCAATCACTCTATCACAAAAAAATAAGAGTTGTAGAAATGATTGGAAACTCAAGACAGCCATGACATTATGTTCTTTACAAGTGTATGTAAACTTTTGATCGTGACTGTATATATATATATACACTACCGTTCAAAAGTTTGGGGTCACATTGAAATGTCCTTATTTTTGAAGGAAAAGCACTGTACTTTTCAATGAAGATAACTTTAAACTAGTCTTAACTTTAAATAAATACACTCTATACATCGCTAATGTGGTAAATGACTATTCCAGCTGCAAATGTCTGGTTTTTGGTGCAATATCTACATAGGTGTATAGAGGCCCATTTCCAGCAACTATCACTCCAGTGTTCTAATGGTACAATGTGTTTGCTCATTGGCTCAGAAGGCTAATTGATGATTAGAAAACCCTTGTGCAATCATGTTCACACATCTGAAAACAGTTTAGCTCGTTACAGAAGCTACATAACTGACCTTCCTTTGAGCAGACTGAGTTTCTGGAGCATCACATTTGTGGGGTCAATTAAACGCTCAAAATGGCCAGAAAAAGAGAACTTTCATCTGAAACTCGACAGTCTATTCTTGTTCTTAGAAATGAAGGCTAATCCACAAAATTGTTTGGGTGACCCCAAACTTTTGAACGGTAGTGTGTGTGTGTGTGTATATATATATATATATATATATATATATATATATATATATATATATATATAATATAACATACATCCATAAATGTGGATGCATATGAAAAAGTGCAATATATTTATCTGTACAGTAACCTATTTATTTATTCATATATGCACATTCTTTTTTATCCTGCACTACCATGATCTAATGAAACGAAAGTTCGTTCTTATCTGTACTGTAAAGTTCAAATTTGAATGACAATAAAAAGGAAGTCTAAGTCTAGTCTAATAATTTCACACATAAGTCGCTCCTGAGTATAAGTCGCACCCCCGGCCAAACTATGAAAAAAACTGCGATTTATAGTCCGAAAAATACGGTATATATATATATATATATATATATATATATATATATATATATATATATATATATATATATATATATATATATATATAAATCTCCTGAGGATTGAGGAAACCCCTCATGAAACAGGCCTGTAGAGATGAAATAGTCTTGTGATTTTTTCCCACACATACATACATATATATATATATATATATATATATATATATATATATATATATATATATATATATATATATATATATATATATATATATATATATATATATATATATATATATATATATATATATATAATATATATATATATATATTTAGTTTTTGTATTGAAAAAAATCAAAAAATCAATTAAAATATATTATTTATAATATATATATATGTATATATAATATAAAAAACTTTTTTTTTAAAATGTTAAATAGATTTTTGATTTTTTTTTTAAATCGCGATTCATTTAAGAATCCATTTTTTGGACACCCCTACTAACTAACTAGTTAGCTATTAATTTATCCAGTAAATTAGCAGAATACAGTTAAATGCTAACCAGCTGGTAAACCAGCACATAAATAGCGTGTTTTTATCCGAGCAAGTCATATTGAACTGTAAATAATCAAGATAACGATGTTGAGTATTAAATGGTGTAATAAGTGTACAGGTGTGTCCTAATTGTTTTTGTTGTCTGCACATCATGTTTTCACAGCTTTAAGGGAAGCGATTATCGCGCCTTCTGGAAGGGACCGGAAGCGTCTCCTCGGAGTCCTGCTGCACTCAGTGGACTGCTGACAAACTGGCTGTGTCACACCTAAAACTCCTGGCTGCAAAAGTGCTAAGAGTGACTTATTAGGCGGCGACTGCGGAACTCTGTAGAACATTATGAAGCCGCTCGGGATGGATTCTCCCAGACGAGAAGAATTGTCTTTGGTCGGAGCTTTGTTTGGTATTGAAAAGGTTCGTCTTTGTCACAATGAGAAGTGGGTCGTTCGTTGCTATCAGGAAGAAGACTGATTACGCTCTCCGTCTCTCCACACCTCGGCCACATATCTCCCCGGCCCCGGCCGATGACCACGTCGCTTTTGTGGCCGCCACAAAGGATCTTTGATCAGCAGTGAAACGCTCAGACAATAGTCTGCATTCACTGCAACAAGGGGAGCGCTCGCGGTCCCCCAGCAGTCTTTAATGAGGAGCGATGGCGGACAGATCACATCATAACCGTGACTGATGCCCCGATAAGGCCGACCCATAGAGCGTCTTTGTCCCAGCCACCGGGTGCCCCTCGGGCCGGCGTCCCTTGCAACTACCGGCCGACCTCGGCCACCTTGTGACCGGATATAGGAGGGTGCATGGATGACCTCGTCCCTCACCCACGGGAGGATAAAAACGGCTGATAGCGGGGACAAGAAATGAGCAATCCTTTGTTACTGTCATCAAATCTCACCACAGCGCCATGGGGGTGTACTCTAGGATGGCTGATTATTGGACCTCGCTATTGATTTATTTCCCCCTGATGCCGACACAAACATCCACTGAACCGTCCGACCTCTAAGAGTCGCTTGAGACTTGGCAACAAACGCACCAACGACGACGACTGTAACTCACCGGTGACATCGGACTCAACAGCACGTTCTTCTTACAGCAGCTTCCTACAAACGGCAGCGTGGAACTGTCACATAGAGGATCTTTGACTCGCGTGTTGGTAATAGGTCCTTAAAAACAGCAAAGTGCGTCGGTCACATAATAGAATAATTGACCAAAATGTTTGCAATAGATTCTTAAAACTAGCCGCGTGTTTGAGTCACATGTATAAAATCATTAACAAATATGTTGGAGTACATCCTTAAAAACAGCAAAGTGACTTTTACCATCATATTTGTACATGTCGTATTTGCTGATGTTGCTCTGTTGTTGTTGTTGTTGTTGTGTTTGCTGTTGTTGTTTTTGTCTCTCTGTCTAATCCCCCTCTTGTCCCCACAATTCCCCCCTCTGTCTTCCTTTTTCTCTCTTTCTATCCCCTCCTGCTCCGGCCCGGCTGCACCAAATGATAATATAAATACATTTAATAAAGTCAAAATACAAGTAAGGCAACAAGAGAAGTATCCTACACTTCTCTTTTGTAAAGTAAATCTGAACAGCCGATATGGGCATCTACATCTGCTATATGATTTGCCCGAGAAGCTGGACAGGACATTATAAAAAAAAACAAAAAAACAAAAAACAAAAAAAAACAGCAAAGTGATTTGGTCACATTTGTAGAATCATTGACCAATATTTTTGCAATAGATTCTTAAAACTAACCACGTGTTTAAGTCACATATATAGAATCATTAACAAATATGTTGCAGTACATCCTTAAAAACGGCAAAATGATTCAGTCACATAATAGAATAATTGACCAATATTGTTGCAATAGATTCTTAAAACTAGCCGCGTGTTTGAGTCACATGTATAAAATCATAAACAAATATGTTGGAGTACATCCTTAAAAACAGCAAAGTGATTTGGTCACATTTGTAGAATCATTCACCAATATTTTCGCAATAGATTCTTAAAACTAACCACGTGTTTAAGTCACATATATAGAATCATTAACAAATATGTTGCAGTACATCCTTAAAAACAGCAAAATGATTCAGTCACAAAATAGAATAATTGACCAATATTGTTGCAATAGATTCTTAAAACTAGCCACGTGTTTGAGTCGCATATATAGAATTATCAACTAATATTTTGTATTATATCCTTACAAATACACTATATAGGATTGTTGACTAATGTTTTTGCAGTTCATCCTTAACTGCAAAAGTGCTTTTGTCACATATATAGAAGTAACTGTTTTTTGTCGGAAAATCCCCCCAAAAAAGCAAAGTGTGTCTCACGTATATGAGTGTTGGTTAGTGTTTTCGCAATACATTCTTAAAAATATCCACGTGTTAATTAACAAATATGTTGCAGTACATCCTTAAAAACAGCAAAGTAATTTGGTCACATGATATAATACTTGACCAATATTTTTGCAATAGATTCTTAAAACTAGCCACATGTTTGAGTCATATGTATAGAATCTTTAACTAATATTTTTTGTAGTATATCCTTAAAAACAGTAAAATGTTTCGATCACATTTATAGAATGGTTGTCTATTTTTGCAGTACATCCTTAAAAAACAGCAAAGTGATTTGGTCGAATATGAAGAATAATTGACCAATATTTTTGCAATAGACTTTTAAAACTAGCCACGTGTTTGAGTCACATATATAAAATCATTAAAAAATATGTTGAAGTACATCCTTAAAAACAGCAAAGTGATTTGGTCACAAATGTAGAATCATTCACCAATATTTTCGCAATAGATTCTTAAAACTAACCACGTGTTTAAGTCACATATATAGAATCATTAACAAATATGTTGCTGTACATCCTTAAAAACAGCAAAGTGTGTCGGTCACATAATAGAATAATTGACCAATATTTTTACAATAGATTCTTAAAACTAACCATGTGTTTGAGTCACATGTATAAAATCATTAACAAATATGTTGGAGTACATCCTTAAAAACAGCAAAGTGATTTGGTCACATTTGTAGAATCATTCACCAATATTTTCGCAATAGATTCTTAAAACCAACCACGTGTTTAAGTCACATATATAGAATCATTAACAAATATGTTGCAGTACATCCTTAAAAACAGCAAAGTGTGTCGGTCACATAATAGAATAATTGACCAATATTTTTACAATAGATTCTTAAAACTAGCCGCGTGTTTGAGTCACATGTATAAAATCATTAACAAATATGTTGGAGTACATCCTTAAAAACAGCAAAGTGATTTGGTCACATATGTAGAATCATTCACCAATATTTTCGCAATGGATTCTTAAAACTAGCCACGTGTTTAAGTCACATATATAGAATCATTAACAAATATGTTGCAGTACATCCTTAAAAACAGCAAAGTGTGTCGGTCACATAATAGAATAATTGACCAAAATTTTTGCAATAGATTCTTAAAACTAGCCGCGTGTTTGAGTCACATGTATAAAATCATTAATAAATATGTTGGAGTACATCCTTAAAAACAGCAAAGTGATTTGGTCACATTTGTAGAATCATTCACCAATATTTTCGCAATAGATTCTTAAAACTAACCACGTGTTTAAGTCACATATATAGAATCATTAACAAATATGTTCCAGTACATCCTTAAAAACAGCAAAGTGATTCAGTCACATAATAGAATAATTGACCAATATTTTTGCAATAGATTCTTAAAACTAGCCGCGTGTTTGAGTCACATGTATAAAATCATTAACAAATATGTTGGAGTACATCCTTAAAAACAGCAAAGTGATTTGGTCACATATGTAGAATCATTCACCAATATTTTCGCAATAGATTCTTAAAACTAGCCGCGTGTTTGAGTCACATGTATAAAATCATAAACAAATATGTTGGAGTACATCCTTAAAAACAGCAAAGTGATTTGGTCACATTTGTAGAATCATTCACCAATATTTTCGCAATAGATTCTTAAAACTAACCACGTGTTTAAGTCACATATATAGAATCATTAACAAATATGTTGCAGTACATCCTTAAAAACAGCAAAGTGTGTCGGTCACATAATAGAATAATTGACCAATATTTTTACAATAGATTCTTAAAACTAGCCGCGTGTTTGAGTCACATGTATAAAATCATAAACAAATATGTTGGAGTACATCCTTAAAAACAGCAAAGTGATTTGGTCACATTTGTAGAATCATTCACCAATATTTTCGCAATAGATTCTTAAAACTAACCACGTGTTTAAGTCACATATATAGAATCATTAACAAATATGTTGCAGTACATCCTTAAAAACAGCAAAGTGTGTCGGTCACATAATAGAATAATTGACCAAAATTTTTGCAATAGATTCTTAAAACTAGCCACGTGTTTGAGTCACATGTATAAAATCATTAACAAATATGTTGGAGTACATCCTTAAAAACAGCAAAGTGATTTGGTCACATATGTAGAATCATTCACCAATATTTTCGCAATAGATTCTTAAAACTAGCCGCGTGTTTGAGTCACATGTATAAAATCATAAACAAATATGTTGGAGTACATCCTTAAAAACAGCAAAGTGATTTGGTCACATTTGTAGAATCATTCACCAATATTTTCGCAATAGATTCTTAAAACTAACCACGTGTTTAAGTCACATATATAGAATCATTAACAAATATGTTGCAGTACATCCTTAAAAACAGCAAAGTGTGTCGGTCACATAATAGAATAATTGACCAAAATGTTTGCAATAGATTCTTAAAACTAGCCGCGTGTTTGAGTCACATGTATAAAATCATTAACAAATATGTTGGAGTACATCCTTAAAAACAGCAAAGTGATTTGGTCACATTTGTAGCATCATTCACCAATATTTTCGCAATAGATTCTTAAAACTAACCACGTGTTTAAGTCACATATATAGAATCATTAACAAATATGTTGCAGTACATCCTTAAAAACAGCAAAGTGTGTAGGTCACATAATAGAATAATTGACCAACATTTTTGCAATAGATTCTTAAAACTAGCCGCGTGTTTGAGTCACATGTATAAAATCATTAACAAATATGTTGGAGTACATCCTTAAAAACAGCAAAGTGATTTGGTCACATATGTAGAATCATTCACCAATATTTTCGCAATAGATTCTTAAAACTAGCCGCGTGTTTGAGTCACATGTATAAAATCATAAACAAATATGTTGGAGTACATCCTTAAAAACAGCAAAGTGATTTGATCACATATGTAGAATCATTCACCAATATTTTCGCAATAGATTCTTAAAACTAACCACGTGTTTAAGTCACATATATAGAATCATTAACAAATATGTTGCAGTACATCCTTAAAAACAGCAAAGTGATTCAGTCACATAATAGAATAATTGACCAATATTTTTGCAATAGATTCTTAAAACTAGCCGCGTGTTTGAGTCACATGTATAAAATCATTAACAAATATGTTGGAGTACATCCTTAAAAACAGCAAAGTGATTTGGTCACATATGTAGAATCATTCACCAATATTTTCGCAATAGATTCTTAAAACTAACCACGTGTTTAAGTCACATATATAGAATCATTAACAAATATGTTGCTGTACATCCTTAAAAACAGCAAACTGATTTGGTCACATATGTAGAATCATTCACCAATATTTTCGCAATAGATTCTTAAAACTAACCACGTGTTTAAGTCACATATATAGAATCATTAACAAATATGTTGCAGTACATCCTTAAAAACAGCAAAGTGATTCAGTCACATAATATAATAATTGACCAATATTGTTGCAATAGATTCTTAAAACTAGCCACGTGTTTGAGTCGCATATATAGAATTATCAACTAATATTTTGTATTATATCCTTAAAAATACACTATATAGGATTGTTGACTAATGTCTTTGCAGTTCATCCTTAACTGCAAAAGTGCTTTAGTCACATATATAGAAGTAACTGTTTTTTGTCAGAAAATCCCCCCAAAAAAGCAAAGTGTGTCTCACGTATATGAGTGTTGGTTAGTGTTTTCGCAATACATTCTTAAAAATATCCACGTGTTAATTAACAAATATGTTGCAGTACATCCTTAAAAACAGCAAAGTAATTTGGTCACATGATATAATACTTGACCAATATTTTTGCAATAGATTCTTAAAACTAGCCACATGTTTGAGTCATATGTATAGAATCTTTAACTAATATTTTTTGTAGTATATCCTTAAAAACAGTAAAATGCTTCGATCACATTTATAGAATGGTTGTCTATTTTTGCAGTACATCCTTAAAAAACAGCAAAGTGATTTGGTCGAATATGAAGAATAATTGACCAATATTTTTGCAATAGACTTTTAAAACTAGCCACGTGTTTGAGTCACATATATAAAATCATTAAAAAATATGTTGAAGTACATCCTTAAAAACAGCAAAGTGATTTGGTCACATATGTAGAATCATTCACCAATATTTTCGCAATAGATTCTTAAAACTAACCACGTGTTTAAGTCACATATATAGAATCATTAACAAATATGTTGCAGTACATCCTTAAAAACAGCAAAATCATTCAGTCACATAATAGAATAATTGACCAATATTGTTGCAATAGATTCTTAAAACTAGCCACGTGTTTGAGTCGCATATATAGAATTATCAACTAATATTTTGTATTATATCCTTACAAATACACTATATAGGATTGTTGACTAATGTTTTTGCAGTTCATCCTTAACTGCAAAAGTGCTTTTGTCACATATATAGAAGTAACTGTTTTTTGTCAGAAAATCCCCCCAAAAAAGCAAAGTGTGTCTCACGTATATGAGTGTTGGTTAGTGTTTTCGCAATACATTCTTAAAAATATCCACGTGTTAATTAACAAATATGTTGCAGTACATCCTTAAAAACAGCAAAGTAATTTGGTCACATGATATAATACTTGACCAATATTTTTGCAATAGATTCTTAAAACTAGCCACGTGTTTGAGTCACATATATAGAATCATTAACTAATATTTGTTGAAGTATATCCTTAAAAACAGCAAAATGCTTCGATCACATTTATAGAATGGTTGTCTATTTTTGCAGTACATCCTTAAAAAACAGCAAAGTGATTTGGTCGAATATGAAGAATAATTGACCAATATTTTTGCAATAGACTTTTAAAACTAGCCACGTGTTTGAGTCACATATATAAAATCATTAAAAAATATGTTGAAGTACATCCTTAAAAACAGCAAAGTGATTTGGTCACATATGTAGAATCATTCACCAATATTTTCGCAATAGATTCTTAAAACTAACCACGTGTTTAAGTCACATATATAGAATCATTAACAAATATGTTGCAGTACATCCTTAAAAACAGCAAAGTGATTCAGTCACATAATAGAATAATTGACCAATATTGTTGCAATAGATTCTTAAAACTAGCCACGTGTTTGAGTCGCATATATAGAATTATCAACTAATATTTTGTATTATATCCTTAAAAATACACTATATAGGATTGTTGACTAATGTTTTTGCAGTTCATCCTTAACTGCAAAAGTGCTTTTGTCACATATATAGAAGTAACTGTTTTTTGTCGGAAAATCCCCCCAAAAAAGCAAAGTGTGTCTCACGTATATGAGTGTTGGTTAGTGTTTTCGCAATACATTCTTAAAAATATCCACGTGTTAACTAACAAATATGTTGCAGTACATCCTTAAAAACAGCAAAGTAATTTGGTCACATGATATAATACTTGACCAATATTTTTGCAATAGATTCTTAAAACTAGCCACGTGTTTGAGTCACATATATAGAATCATTAACTAATATTTGTTGAAGTATATCCTTAAAAACAGCAAAATGCTTCGATCACATTTATAGAATGGTTGTCTATTTTTGCAGTACATCCTTAAAAAACAGCAAAGTGATTTGGTCGCATATGTAGAATCATTCACCAATATTTTCGCAATAGATTCTTAAAACTAACCACGTGTTTAAGTCACATATATAGAATCATTAACAAATATGTTGCTGTACATCCTTAAAAACAGCAAAATGATTTGGTCACATATGTAGAATCATTCACCAATATTTTCGCAATAGATTCTTAAAACTAACCACGTGTTTAAGTCACATATATAGAATCATTAACAAATATGTTGCTGTACATCCTTAAAAACAGCAAAGTGATTAGGTCACATATGTAGAATCATTCACCAATATTTTCGCAATAGATTCTTAAAACTAACCACGTGTTTAAGTCACATATATAGAATCATTAACAAATATGTTGCAGTACATCCTTAAAAACAGCAAAGTGATTCAGTCACATAATAGAATAATTGACCAATATTGTTGCAATAGATTCTTAAAACTAGCCACGTGTTTGAGTCGCATATATAGAATTATCAACTAATATTTTGTATTATATCCTTAAAAATACACTATATAGGATTGTTGACTAATGTTTTTGCAGTTCATCCTTAACTGCAAAAGTGCTTTTGTCACATATATAGAAGTAACTGTTTTTTGTCGGAAAATCCCCCCTAAAAAGCAAAGTGTGTCTCACGTATATGAGTGTTGGTTAGTGTTTTCGCAATACATTCTTAAAAATATCCACGTGTTAATTAACAAATATGTTGCAGTACATCCTCAAAAACAGCAAAGTAATTTGGTCACATGATATAATACTTGACCAATATTTTTGCAATAGATTCTTAAAACTAGCCACGTGTTTGAGTCACATATATAGAATCATTAACTAATATTTGTTGAAGTATATCCTTAAAAACAGCAAAATGCTTCGATCACATTTATAGAATGGTTGACTATTTTTGCAGTACATCCTTAAAAAACAGCAAAGTGATTTGGTCGCATATGTAGAATCATTGGCCAATATTTTTGCAATAGATTCTTAAAACTAGCCACGTGTTTGAGTCGCATATATAGAATTATCAACTAATATTTTGTATTATATCCTTAAAAATACACTATATAGGATTGTTGACTAATGTTTTTGCAGTTCATCCTTAACTGCAAAAGTGCTTTTGTCACATATATAGAAGTAACTGTTTTTTGTCAGAAAATCCCCCCAAAAAGCAAAGTGTGTCTCACGTATATGAGTGTTGGTTAGTGTTTTCGCAATACATTCTTAAAAATATCCACGTGTTAATTAACAAATATGTTGCAGTACATCTTTAAAAACAGCAAAGGAATTTGGTCACATAATATAATACTTGACCAATATTTTTGCAATAGATTCTTAAAACTAGCCATGCGTTTGAGTCACATATATAGAATCATTAACTAATATTTGTTGAAGTATATCCTTAAAAACAGCAAAATGCTTCGATCACATTTATAGAATGGTTGTCTATTTTTGCAGTACATCCTTAAAAAACAGCAAAGTGATTTGGTCGCATATGTAGAATCATTGGCCAATATTTTTGCAATGGATTCTTAAAACTAGCCACGTGTTTGAGTCACATATATAAAATCATTAACAAATATGTTGCAGTACATCCTTAAAAACAGCAAATTAATTGGGTCACGTAATATAATAATTCACCAATATTTTTGCAATAGATTCTTAAAACTAGCCACATGTTTGAATCACATGTATAGAATCTTTAACTAATATTTTTTGTAGTATATCCTTAAAAACTGTAAAATGCTTCGATCACATTTATAGAACGGTTGACTATTTTTGCAGTACATCCTTAAAGACAGCAAAGAGATTCAGTCACATAATATAATAATTGACCAATATTTTTGCAATATATTCTTAAAAAAAGCCACATGTTTGAGTCACATACTGTATATAGAATATTTAACTAATATTTTGTAATATATCCTTAAAAACAGCAAAATGGTTCGATCCCATACACTGTATAGGATTGTTGACTAATGTTTTTTGCAGTGCATCCTTAACTACAAAAGTGCTTTTGTCACACAAATATATTTAACTGTTTTTTGTCAGAAAATCCCCAAAAACAGCAAAGTGTGTCGGTCCCACGTATATGAGTGTTGATTAGTGTTTTTGCAATACATTCTTAAAAATAGCCACGCGTTTGAGTCACATATATAACATCATTAACAAATATGTTGCAGTACATCCTTAAAAACAGCAAAGTGATTAGGTCAAATTATAGAAATATTGACCAATATTTTTGCAAAAGATTCTTAAAACTAGCCACATGTTTGAGTCACGTGTATAGAATCATTAACTAATATTTTTTGTAGTGTATCCTTAAAAACAGCAACATGCTTCGATCACATTTATAGAACGGTTGACTATTTTTGCAGTACATCCTTAAAAAAAGAAAACTGATTTGGTCACATATGTAGAATCATTGACCAATATTTTTGCAATAGATTCTTAAAACTAGCCACACGTTTGAGTCACATATATGAAATAATTAACAAACATGTTGCAGTACATCCTTAAAAACAGCAAAGTAATTTGGTCACATAATAGAAATATTTACCAATATGTTTGCAATAGATTCTTAAAACTAGCCACATGTTTGAGTCACATATATAGAATCATTAACTAATATTTGTTGTAGTATATCCTTAAAAACAGCAAAATGCTTCGATCACATTTATAGAATGGTTGACTATTTTTGCAGTACATCCTTAAAAGCAGCAAAGTGATTTGGTCGCATATGTAGAATCATTGACCAATATTTTTGCAATAGACTTTTAAAAATAGCCACGTGTTTGAGTCACATATATAAAATAATTAACAAATATGTGGAAGTACATCCTTAAAAACAGCAAAGTGATTTGGTCACATAATAGAATAATTGACCAATATTTTTGCAATGGATTCTTAAAACTAGCCACATGTTTGAGTCACATATATAGAATCTTTAACTAATGTTTTTTGTAGTATATCCTTAAAAACTGTAAAATGATTTGATTACATTTATAGAACGGTTGACTATTTTTGCAGTACATCCTTAAAAACAGCAAAGTGATTCGGTCACATATGTAGAATCATTGACCAATATTTTTGCAACAGATTCTTAAAACTAGCCACGTGTTTGAGTCACATATGTAGAATAATTAACAAATATGTTGCAGTACATCCTTAAAAACAGCAAAGTGATTTGGTCACATAATATAATAATTAACTAATATTTTTGCAATAGATTCTTAAAACTAGCTACGTGTTTGAGTTACACATATAGAATCATTAACTAATATTTTGTGTAGTATATCCTTAAAAACAGTAACATGCTTTAAACATATTTATAGAATGGTTGACTATTTTTGCAGTATATCCTTAAAAACAGCAAAAACCAATATTTTTGCAATACATTCGTAAAACTAGCCACATGTTTAAGTTACATATATAGAATTTTTAACTAATATTTTATATTATATCCTTAAAAACAGCAAAGTGATTCGGTCACATAATAGTGTAATTGACTATTATGTTCGCAATGCATTCTTAAAACTAGCCACATATTTTGATAACATTTAAAGAATTGTTAACTAATATTTTGGAGTACATCCTTAAAAACAGCAAAAGTGCTTCAGTCACATAAATACAATTGTTACCTGATGTTTTTCCAGTACATTCTTAACAACAGCAAAAATGCTTCAATCAGGATCGTTGACTAATGTTTCTGCAGAACACTTTCAAAAAACAGCAAAGTACGTTGGTTGCATGTATAGGATTGTTGATTAGTGTTTCTGCGGTTTATCCTTAAAAACAGCAAACGTATTTTAATCACCATTAACTGTTTTTGCATTCTTAAAAACAGCAAAAGTACTTTGATCACTGTTAACTGTTTTTACTGTACATCCTTAAAAACAGCAAAAGTACTTTCATAACTGTTAACTGTTTTTGCATCCTAAAAAAAAGCAAAAGTTCTTTGAAAACTGTTAACGTTTTTGCTGTACATACTTAAAAACAGCAAAAGTACTTTCATAACTGTTAACTGTTTTTGCATCCTAAAAAAAAGCAAAAGTACTTTGAAAACTGTTAACGTTTTTGCTGTACATACTTAAAAACAGCAAAAATACATTGATCACTGTTAACTGTATTTGCATTCTTAAAAACACCAAAAGCACTTTGATCACTGTTAACTGTTTTTGCATCCTTAAAAACAACACAAGTACTTTAGTCACTGTTAACTGTTTTTGCTGTACATACTTAAAAACAGCAAAAGTACTTTCACAACCGTTAACTGTTTTTGCATCCTATAAAACAGCAAAAGTACTTTGAAAACTGTTAACTGTTTTTTAGCTGTACTTTTTAAACAAAAACAGCAAAGGTACTTTGATCATTTTCAACTATATTTGCATTCTTAAAAACGGCAAAAGTACTTAAGCATTGTTAACTGTTTTTGCATCCTTAAAACTACTACTACTCAGTGGCCTAATGGTTAGAGTGTCCGCCCTGAGATCGGTAGGTTGTGAGTTCAAACCCCGGCCGAGTCATACCAAAGACTATAAAAATGGGACCCATTACCTCCCTGCTTGGCAATCAGCATCAAGGGTTGGAATTGGGGGTTAAATCACCAAAAATGATTCCCGGGTGCGGCTACGCTGCTGCCCACTGCTCCCCTCACCTCCCAGGGGGTGATCAAGGGGATGGGTCAAATGCAGAGGACACATTTCACCACACCTAGTGTGTGTGTGACTATCATTGGTACTTTAACTTTAACTTTAACTTTAACTTAAAAACACTTTGATCACTGTTAACTGTTTTTCCTGAACATCCTTCCCTGCATAGGCTGCTGCCCCCGCGACCTGACCTCGGATAAGTGGAAGAAGATGGATGGATCCTTAAAACAGCAAAAGTACTTTGATCAGCATTAACTGTTTTTGCATCCTCAAAAACAGCAAAAGTTCTTTGATCACTGTTAACTGCTTTTGCTGTACATCCTTAAAAACAACAAAAGTACTTTGATCACTGTTAACTGTTTTTGCATCCTTAAAAACAGCAATGGCACTTTGATCACTGTTAACTGTTTTTGCTGTACTTTTTTTTTTAAAACTGGAAAGGTACTTTGATCATTTTTAACTGTATTTGCATTCTTAAAAACGGAAAAAGTACTTTGATCACTGTTAACTGTTTTTGCATTCTTAAAAAAAAGCAAAAGTACTTTAAACACAGTTAACAGTTTTTGAGTCCTTAAAAACAGCTAAAGTACTTCGATCAGCGTTAATTGTTTTTGCATTCTTAAAAACAGCAAAACTACTTGAATCACCGTTAACTGTTTTTTGCATTCTTAAAAACAGAAACAGTACTTTGATCACTGTTAACTGTTTTTTGCATTCTTACAAACAGCAACAGTACTTTGATCACTGTTAACTGTTTTTGCATCCTTACAAACAGCAAAAGTACTTTGATCACTGTTAACTGTTTTTGCATCCTTAAAAACAGCAACAGTACTTTGATCATCCTTAACTGTTTTTGCATTCTTAAAAAAAGCAAAAGTACTTTGATCACAGTTAACAGTTTTTGAGTCCTTAAAAACAGCTAAAGTACTTCGATCACCGTTAATTGTTTTTGCATTCTTAAAAACAGCAAAAGTACTTTGATCACCGTTAACTGTTTTTTGCATTCTTAAAAACAGCAACAGTACTTTGATCACTGTTAACTGTTTTTTGCGTTCTTAAAAACAGCGAAAGTACTTTGATCACTGTTAACTGTTTTTGCATCCTTAAAAGCAGCAAAATGACTTTGATCACAGTTAACTGTTTTTGTATCCTTAAAAACAGCAACAGTACTTTGATCACAGTTAACTGTTTTTGTATCCTTAAAAACAGCGACAGTACTTTGATCACTGTTAACTGTTTTTGCATCCTTAAAAACAGCAAAAGTACTTTGATCACCGTTAACTGTTTTTGCATTCTTAAAAACAGCAAAAGTACTTTGATCACCGTTAACTGTTTTTGCATTCTTAAAAATAGCAAAAGTACTTTGATCACCGTTAACTGTTTTTGGCATCTTTAAAAATAGCAAAAGTATGTTGATCTCCGTTAACTGTTTGTGCATCCTTAAAAATATCAAAAGTACTTTGATCACCATTAACTGTTTTTGCATTCTTAAAAACAGCAAAAGTACTTTGATCATAGTTAACTTTTTTTTGCATCCTTAAAAATATCAAAAGTATTTTGATCACCATTAACTGGTTTTGCATTCTTAAAAACAGCAAAAGTACTTTGATCACAGTTAACTGTTTTTGTATCCTTAAAAACAGCGACAGTACTTTGAGCACCGTTAACTGTTTTTGGCATCCTTAAAAACAGCAAAAGTACTTTGATCACCATTAACTCTTTTTTGCATTCTTAAAAATAGCTAAAGTACTTTGATCACCGTTAACTGTTTTTGGCATCCTTAAATATAGCAAAAGTATGTTGATCTCCGTTAACTGTTTGTGCATCCTTAAAAATAGCAAAAGTACTTTGATCACCATTAACTGTTTTTGCATTCTTAAAAATAGCTAAAGTACTTTGATCACCGTTAACTGTTTTTGCATTCTTAAAAACAGCAAAAGTGTGTCACATTTACTGTTTAGGCTCATTGACTGATGTTTTTGCTGAACATCCTTAAAAATAGCAAACGTGTTTTGACCACATAGAATAAAAAGTGACATGCGTCCTTTCTCGAAAAAAGACATTTGCAGAATTCAAAGAGACAAAAAGATGATTAAAAAAAAAAAAAAAGCATTTAGCTTGCACCTCAACAAACATGCGGTTTAACCCTTTTAACACCTAAAGACCCACGTTCCACCTCACTCATTGTACTGATTTACTTTTCGTCCTCTTGCGGTTCACCCTGTCCTGAAAGGGTGTGCGGGCCCACAGGAAGAAGTGACACTCAGGCACGACGCATCACGGCGAGCTTTTTGAAGGTCACCGCAGAACTCTTTTCTCTTCCCCTTTTTCCGAGCGTGACAGCGACGGCTGTAGGCGACCCTCATCAGCAGTCGTGCCGCCTATCCAAGGCGTCGCACGGGATTACTGGCGTGGGGAGTCAATGAGAGCTGTGTGTGGTCGGCCTCTTCGCAAAATCGGTGAATACGCGTTCGGGGACGCTTCTCCTCACTTGGCCTGGTGTCGCCGCATTAGGTACACCTCTGCAAACGTGACAATGCTCACTTTTAAGAGGTGATCATTTCACGACGGTTATTATTTGAAGCGGCGACACATAATTGGAAGTGGTTTTATTTCGGCTTGTTTAGCACCGTGGACCCGTCATCGCCATGGAAACAGAATTAGTGAAGGTTGATGCATCTCCTTATATGGTGTCATCTCATCTAAGTCTCCCATTTATCAGGTGTCAAATTGTATTGAGCAGAACAAATGAGGGCCCCTCTTTTTCCGTGATGACCTCGCCCCATTGATTATTAACAATTGCATCATGCCTACCTGTGAGTGGCGGGAAGAAAAGCGTCGACAAATTGCACGCATACATCGCCCCGTGTCACTGGTTTGTGTGTGATAGGAAGGACGGGTGTTACTGGTGTGCATGTTGTGAGTGACCGGAGGAAAAGTGTAGGCGCGCTTGTTAAAGTTAAAGTTAAAGTTAAAGTACCATGGACAGTCACACACACACTAGGTGTGGTGAAATGACCCTCTGCATTTGACCCATCCCCTTGTTCCACCCCCTGGGAGGTGAGGGGAGCAGTGAGCAGCAGCGGTGGCCGCGCTCGGGAATCATTTTGGTGATTTAACCCCCAATTCCAACCCTTGATGCTGAGTGCCAAGCAGGGAGGTAATGGGTCCCATTTTTATAGTCTTTGGTATGACTCGGTCGGGGTGTGAACTCACAACCTACCCATCTCAGGTAGGTCAATACATACAAACATGTATATATATATATATATATATATATATATATATATATATATATATATATATATATATATATATATATATATATATATATATATATATATATATATATACATACAAACATATACATACAAACAAATATATATATACTGTACATACACATACATACATACACATACATACATATATTTATATATATATATATACATATGTAATTAAGAGTATGCGAAAGTTTGACCCCGACCTTGTTTACTTCAGTGACAACCTCCCTAATTTTTTGTAATCAATCAGCCAAACATGGATGAGTGTGGAGAAAGAGTTTTGCTTTTTTTTCCCATCATGCATTGTAATGGACTTAAAGGCCTACTGAAATGAAATTTTCTTATTTAAACGGGGATAGCAGGTCCATTCTATGTGTCATACCTGATCATTTCGCGATATTGCCATATTTTTGCTGAAAGGATTTAGTAGAGAACATCGACGATAAAGTTCGCAACTTTTGGTCGCTGATAAAAAAGCCTTGCCTGTACCGGAAGTAGCGTGGCGTCACAGGTTGTGGAGCGCCTCACATCATGGCCACCAGCAGCGAGAGCGATTCGGACCGAGAAAGCGACGATTACCCCATTAATTTGAGCGAGGATGAAAGATTCGTGGATGAGAAAAGTTAGAGTGAAGGATTAGAGGGCAGTGGAAGCGATTCAGATAGGAAAGATGCTGTGAGAGGCGGGTGGGACCTGATATTCAGCTGGGAATGACTAAAACAGTAAATAAACACAAGACATATATATACTCTATTAGCCACAACACAACCAGGCTTATATTTAATATGCCACAAATTAATCCGCATAACAAACACCTCCCCCCTCCCGTCCATATAACCCACCAATACAACTCAAACACCCGCACAACACACTCAATCCCACAGCCCAAAGTACCGTTCACCTCCGTAAAGTTCATGCAGCACATATATTTCCCCAAAGTTACGTACGTGACATGCACATAGCGGCACGCACGGACGGGCAAGCGATCAAATGTTCGGAAGCCAAAGCTGCGTACTCACGGTAGCGCGTCTGCTATCCAACTCAAAGTCCTCCTGGTTGTGTTGCTGTAGCCAGCCGCTAATACACCGATCCCACCTACAGCTTTCTTCTTTGCTGTCTTCATTGTTCATTAAACAAATTGCTAAAGATTCACCAACACAGATGTCCAGAATACTGTGGAATTTTGCGATGAAAACAGACGACTTAATAGCTGGCCACAATGGTGTCCCAATATGTCCGCACAATCCGTGACGTCACGCGCAAACGTCATCATACCGAGACGTTTTCAGCAGAATATTTCGCGGGAAATTTAAAATGACACTTTACTAATCTAACCCGGCTGTATTGGCATGTGTTGCAATGTTAAGATTTCATCATTGATATATAAACTATCAGACTGCGTGGTCGGTAGTAGTGGCTTTCAGTAGGCCTTTAAATCGGTGTAATTTAGAATTTTTTTATGGTGTGCAGACACTTTTTATAAAGTCCACAAAGTTCAGTCAGCAGGTCGTGTTTGGTGTGAACCTGCGTGTTGACTTTTTTTGTTGGTCTGATTTTTTATTTTACTTATTTTTTTACACCATGACTAGGTAAGGTCGTTTGAAGCTCCGAAACAAAGTTGCCATATAATTGGGTAGCACAAATTAACATCCTAGTGAAAATGTCTTCTTACATTTTTCAACCCAGTTGGTTAAGTGACTTGCGCCCCCAAGTCGACCAAAAAACGCATTTTATATCTTCTTAAAAGACTTGAACACGCGTTTTTAGATCCACCAGTGCATCATAATGCACCTACAAGCCAGCTTGTGAAGATGTATTCACATGTGAATAATATAAATACAGTCTATTATACAGCATTATTCACATGTGAATAATATAAATACAGTCTATTATACAGCATTATTCACATGTGAATAATATAAATACAGTCTATTATACAGCATTATTCACATGTGAATAATATAAATACAGTCTATTATACAGCATTATTCCCATGTGAATAATATAAATACAGTCTATTATACAGCATTATTCCCATGTGAATAATATAAATACAGTCTATTATACAGCATTATTCACATGTGAATAATATAAATAGTCTATTATACAGCATTATTCCCATGTGAATAATATAAATACAGTCTATTATACAGCATTATTCACATGTGAATAATATAAATACAGTCTATTATACAGCATTATTCACATGTGAATAATATAAATACAGTCAATTATACAGCATTATTCACATGTGAATAATATAAATACAGTGTATTATACAGCATTATTCACATGTGAATAATATAAATACCGTCTATTATACAGCATTATTCACATGTGAATAATATAAATACAATCTATTATACAGCATTATACACATGTGAATAATATAAATACAGTCTATTATACAGCATTATTCACATGTGAATAATATAAATACAGTCTATTATACAGCATTATTCACATGTGAATAATATAAATACAGTCTATTATACAGCATTATTCCCATGTGAATAATATAAATACAGTCTATTATACAGCATTATTCACATGTAAATAATATAAATACAGTCTATTATACAGCATTATTCACATGTGAATAATATAAATACAGTCTATTATACAGCATTATTCCCATGTGAATAATATAAATACAGTCTATCATACAGCATTTATCCCATGTGAATAATATAAATACAGTCTATTAAACAGCATTATTCACATGTGAATAATATAAATACAGTCTATTATACAGCATTATTCACATGTGAATAATATAAATACAGTCTATTATACAGCATTATTCACATGTGAATAATATAAATACAGTCTATTATACAGCGTTATACACATGTGAATAATATAAATACAGTCTATTATACAGCATTATACACATGTGAATAATATAAATACAGTCTATTATACAGCATTATTCACATGTGAATAATATAAATACAGTCTATTATACAACATCATTCACATGTGGATAACATAAATAGTAATAATAATAATAATGCTGTATAATACACTGTATTTATATTATTCACATGTGAATAATGCTGTATAATAGACTGTATTTATATTATTCACATGTGAATAATGTTGTTTAATAGATTGTATTTATATTATTATTTACATGTGAATAATGCTGTATAATAGACATTATTTATATTATTCACATGTGAATAATGCTGTATAATAGACTGTATTTATGTTTGCTGTTTAATAGATTGTATTTATATTATTCACATGTGAATAATGATGTATAATAGACAGTATTTGTATTATTCACATGTGAATAATGCTGTATAATAGACTGTATTTATGTTATTCACATGTAAAAAATACCTAAGTGTTTATTGTCTATTATGAGCGAACTGTGGTGCTGAATTCCCCCCAGGGATCAATAAAGTACTTTCTATTCTATTCTATGTATTTGTGCTGATGCGGCTATAAAGCCAACATGGCCGAAGTTCACTCCTTCTGTTACGACTCTCCTTCATGATTTCCCCTTTGTGAGTCTGCCTCGTACCATTTTTAGACGACTTAGGCTAAAAACAAAGCACCGTGTCCAATTTCTTCCACCAGCTGCACAATTTCACACAAACACCTGTAGTCAAAGCAAAGCTCCAAGCAACCCTTTCACTTTTGTTTCCGTGATTTAAATAAGAGAGAACAATAAAGTCGCACGCTCTCCACACACTGCTCCAGTTTGCCGGTTGTCGAGTAATCTCTTATTCTTCTCTGCAGAGGAGTGGAACACACTTTCTCTTTTCCCCCCCCATAAAGACTTAAATAGCAGTTATTTACAGTCTGCTTGGCTATGTAAATAGGCTGCGACTCGACAGCGTTTCCACTTCCTATGGTATTGTCGCCTGAGAAGGAGTGAGTAACGAGACGACTGTGTCCGTCCGACTTGTGCCGGCTGCGTGAGTGCTGCTGGCACTGAGGAGCTGTGGTTCGGAACTTTTATATTACCGTATTTTCCGAACTGTAAGGCGCACTTAAAATACTTTTTTCCTCAAAACTCGACACTGCGCCTTATAACGCGATGCACTTAATGTAAGGAATAATGATGTTTTTTCTTACCCACCTCGAAGCAATTGTATTTGGTACATGGTGTAATGATTAGTGTGACCAGTAGATGGCAGTCACACATTAAATATTAGTGTAGGCTGCACTATGATGACAATATGACTCAAGTAAACAACACCAACATTTTATATGTTCCATTGAAATATAGAACATTACACACGGCGCTCAAAAATCTATCAAAATGTTTTAGTACGACTTTGGTAAGCAATGAAGCCACACCGCTTGATGTGCTTCAACATAGGAGTATTATTATTGTGTGTGTATAAGGTAAGACATATTATCTGGCGTTTTGTTTCGCAATATTATGCAAAAGCTACTTTTCTTACCTTCTGGTACCTGCTGATCTGTATTTGGGATCTGCATAAATCCTGAAAAATTGCGTACATTCGTCTTTATAGTCTGTGCCGACACCGTAGTCGATAAGCTTCTTCTTTTTCTCTATCTTCTTGTTATGTGACATTCATCCTCCACTGTTGCCATTTCTAATATAAAGTAGTGTTAAGTTATTACTTATATCTGTCAGTAAACTCGCCATGAAAGCGCTAAAACATACCGGTGCAGTGAAATTACATTATTCACCCAAGGAACTTTAGTTACTAGAGAGTTCCGGTCCGACGATTTTTCACGGGACACATTTCCGGTGTTGTTGTTTCCGGATGAGGAGATGCTGCTCCGTTATTGATTGAAGTAAAGTCTGAATGTCATTAAAACAGTTAGCTCCAACTTTTGACACTTCTTTGACCAAAATAACCACCATTACACGTTATGTAGACCACAAGGAAATGTTTTCCATTTTGAAAAAAAATTAAATAATATGACTTCTTTAATGCGCCTTATAATCCGGTGCGCCTTATATATGAAAAACGATAAAAAATACAGCATTCATCGGCAATGCGCCTTATAATCCGGTGCGCCCTATGGTCCGGAAACTACGGTACAGCTATTCCCACAATGACTGTGATTTGAGTCATTTTCAGTGGATAAGTGATTCTAAACTGTTGTACAAGTTGATAAAATGTACACATGCCGAAAAATGAACTGTAATTACATTGTTATTGAGCAACATGTTCTGCATGTAGATGAGATTGCAAAATTTTGATCGGGATCTGGGTTTCTGGAGCCTGTTGAAAGTTTTGTGAGGAGCCGTCAGATCAAAGTTTGATGCCATATTATGGCGCCACATCCTATGGCTTGGGAATAATTCCTTCGCAATCTATCATCTCCCATCCGTCTGGTAGCTGTTTTTTTAACCGTAACTCAGTTGGTGGAGGTTTTACTACAAGCAGACAGTGTGTAGACAGAAAATAGAGAACGGACGCATTTTGGCTTAAAAACTAACGATAAAGGTCAAGTTATAACACTGAAACGCCCTCAGGAAGAGATGCTTTAAGACATGGCTAGTTAGCTAGCGGCTAAAGTCCGGCCATAGTCTGCAGTGTTTTAGCTACTTCAAAATCACAAATAATGGCGACATATAATGTATGTTTCTTACAAGTATCATTATCACTGCAGGACGAGGAATAGCTAAACATGCTTCACCACCCACCGTAGCTCACTGGCATCACAATGTACACAAACGCCATTGGTGGATCTACACCTACATCCACTGTAATGATATCAAGTACAGGAGCGTATCTAGTTGATACTAATATGATTATATCAATATTTTTTGACATCACAACATCTTAACTTTAATAAAAATGTATATTATATTTATAAACTCAGGAAATATGTCCCTGGACACATGAGGACTTTGAATATGACCAATGTATGATCCTGTAACTACTTGGTATCGGATTGATACCCAAATTTGTGGTATCATCCAAAACTAATGTAAAGTATCAAACAACAGAAGGATAAGTGATTATTACATTTTAACAGAAGTGTAGATAGAACATGTTAAAAGAGAAAGTAAGCAGACATTAACAGTAAATGAACAAGTAGATTATGATATATATATATATAATAATTACAACAAACAATACTACTAAACTATAGAATGTTGTGTGACAAAATCCAAGAGCGTATGTTTGTGACTATGTGTGTAGATTAACTGAAGTGTGTTACCTAGTGTTGTTGAGAAAGCAGTCAAGTCCAAAGAGGGCAAGGCAAACGGGGTCCAAGATCCGCGAGGGGTCCGTGGGGCAGAGAGAGACGTCAGTGTCCGGGGGCGAGCGAGGAGTCGGGAAACGAGGGAGGCAGTCGAGATCCAGGTCAACGGAAGGGAAACACTGCGGAAACACGGGAGAACAAACAAGGATGTCAGACACAAGGGAAAAGCGCAGAGAGAGAGAGTATAAGCCTTATGGTATCCAAAGGGTAAACTTAGTTCCCGCGTCGATTCTTGGGTCCACTGGTCCTTTATACAGCTCGCCCTCATCAGTCCCAGGTGTGCAGATTGCGATTGTGTGCAGGCTTGTTGCTTCGTGGGCGTGCTGCGCTCAGCGTGAGCGGGGGCGTGTCCGGGCGAGCAGCCAGAGGAGGAACATGTGACACTCAGTTGCAGAAGAGAAGCGGGTTCGAATCCGCGCCGAGACAGAAACGACCAAAATGTTATGGTCAAATCAACGTCAGAACCCAACATTGATTAAACGTTGTCAAAAAGAATGTTGTTTCAACGTTGTATTTGTGTTGTAGAATATTAGTTGGGAAATGACCACATTTTGAATGGTCAAATCAACGTCACCACCTGACATTGAATAAATGTTGTCAAAAAGCATGTTGTTTCAACGTTGTATTTGTGTTGTAAAATATCGGTTGGGGAAATGACCATATTTTAAAGGCCTACTGAAATGATTTTTATTTATTTAAACGGGAATAGCAGATCCATTCTATGTGTCATACTTGATCATTTCGCGATATTGCCATATTTTTGCTGAAAGGATTTAGTAGAGAAAATCGACGATAAAGTTCGCAACTTTTGCTCGCTGATAAAAAAAAGCCTTGCCTGTACCGGAAGTAGCGTGACGTCACAGGGGCTAGTATTCCTCACAATTCCCCGTTGTTTACAATGGAGCGAGACAGATTCGGACCGAGAAAGTGATGATTACCCCATTAATTTGAGCGAGGATGAAAGATTCGTAGATGAGGAACGTTACAGTGAAGGACTTGAGAGGCAGCGATGGACGTATCTTTTTTCGCTCTGACCGTAACTTAGGTACAAGCTGGCTCATTGGATTCCACACTCTCCTTTTTTTATTGTGGATCACAGATTTGTATTTTAAACCACCTCGGATACTATATCCTCTTGAAAATGAGAGTCGAGAACGCGAAATGGACATTCAGTGCCTTTTATCTCCACGACAATACATCGGCGAAATGCTTTAGCTACGAGCTAACGTGATAGCATCTTGCTTTAACTGCATATAGAAACAAAAAAATAAACCCCTGACGGGAAGGATAGATAGAAAATCAACAATACTATTAAACCGTGGACATGTAAATACACGGTTAATGCTTTCCAGGCTGGCGAAGGTTAATAATGCTGTGCTAACGACGCCATTGAAGCTAACTTAGCAACCAGACTGCACAGAGCTATGCTAAAAACATTAGCTCTCCACCTACGCCAGCCAGCCCTCATTTGCTCATCAACACCCGTGCTCACCTGCGTTCCAGCGATCGGCAGAAGGACGAAGGACTTCACCCGATGCGTTTGGCGGCCCGGAGACGTAGGAAGTCAAGGTGAAGTCGGCGGCTAGCGCGGCTAGCGCTCCAACAAAGTCCTCCTGGTTGTG
This sequence comes from Entelurus aequoreus, assembly GCF_033978785.1. Classification (NCBI taxonomy): domain Eukaryota; kingdom Metazoa; phylum Chordata; class Actinopteri; order Syngnathiformes; family Syngnathidae; genus Entelurus; species Entelurus aequoreus. The sequence goes on from NC_084758.1 coordinate 21,103,832, forward strand.
TTGCTGTAGTCCGCTGCTAATACACTGATCCCACCTACAACTGTCTTCTTTGCAGCCTTCATTGTTCATTAAAAAAATTGCAAAAGATGTCCAGAATACTGTGGAATTATGAAATGAAAACAGAGCTTTTTGTATAGGATTCTACGGGGTACCATAACTTCCGTTACTCTGACTTCGTCACGCGCATACGTCATCATACCGCGATGTTTCAGCCGGATATTTCCCGGGAATTTTAAAATGTCACTTTATAAGTTAACCCGGCCGTATTGGCATGTGTTGCAATGTTAAGATTTCATCATTGATATATAAACTATCAGACTGCGTGGTCGGTAGTAGTGGCTTTCAGTAGGCCTTTAATGGTCAAATCAACGTCAGAACCCAACATTGATTAAACGTCGTCAAAAAAGGATGTTGTTTCAACGTTGTATTTGTGTTGTAGAACAGTGGTCCCCAACCTTTTTGTATCTGGGGACCGGTCAACGCTTGAAAATTTGTCCCATGGACCGGGGGTGGGGGTGGGGGGGGGGGATTTTTTTTTTCATTTTTTTTTTTCATAAAGAAATACAATCATGTGTCCTTTCGCACTGTATCCCTGCAGACTGTATTGATCTATATTGACATACACATACACAATATGTATATATCGTGTTTTTTATGTTGATTTAATTAAAACAATTTAAAAAAAAATAAATATATATATATATATATATATATATATTTTTTTTTTAATTTCTTGAGCGGCCCGGTTCCAATCGGTCCGTGGACCGGTACCGGGCCGCGGCCCGCTGGTTGGGGACCACTGATGTAGAATATTGGTTGGGAAATGACCATATTTCAATGGTCAAGTTAATGTCAGAACCCAGCATTGGTTAAATGTTGTCAAAAAGTATTTTGTTTCAATGTTGCATTTGTGTTGTAGAATATTGGTTGGGGAAATTACCAAAATTCAATGGTCGAATCAACATCAAAACCTGACATTGAATAATGTCATCAAAAAGCATGTTGTTTCAACGTTGTATTTGTGTTGTAAAATATCGGTTGGGAAATTACGACTATTCTATGGTCAAATCAATGTCAGAACCCAACAATTGCTCAATGTCAGGACCTAATTCAACACGCACTCAACGTTGTTTAATGTCCTGTGCCTGCTGCGTAAGCTCCTTCTTTTATCTCTAACCTCTTGTTGTGGGGCAGACTGTCCCATATTTAATACAAAGTAGCGTATAGTCCGAACAGTGACAAACATATTGCTGGGTATTGTGGCCAAACAGCTCAATTGTTGTTTCATCTGACATCACATAGACAAAGATAAGATCTTCTGGAGGAAAGTTCTGTGGTCAGATGAAACTAAAATTGAGCTGTTTGGCCACAATACCCAGAGATATGTTTTGAGGAGAAAAAGTGAGGCCTTTAATCCCTGGAACACCATACCTACCGTCAAGCATGGTGGTGGTAGTATTATGTTCTGGGCCTGTTTTGCTGCCAATGGAACTGGTGCTTTACAGAGAGTAAATGGAAAGATTACATTTGGAGGATTACCTCCAAATTCTTCAGGACAACCTAAAATCATCAGCCCGGAGGTTGGGTCTTGGTCGCAGTTGGGTGTTCCAACAGGACAATGATCCCAAACACACGTCAAAAGTGGTAAAGGAATGGCTGAATCAGGCTAGAATTAAGGTTTTACTATGGCCTTCCCAAAGTCCTGACTTAAACGTGTGGACAATGCTGAAGAAACAAGTCCATGTCAGAAAACTAACACATTTAGCTGAACTGCACCAATTTTGTCAAGAGGAGTGGTCAAAAATTCAAGCAGAAGCTTGTGGATGGCTACCAAAAGCGCCTTATTGCAGTGAAACTTGCCAAGGGACATGTAACCAAATATTAACATTGCTGTATGTATACTTTTGACCCAGCACATTTGCTCACATTTTCAGTAGACCCATAATAAATTCATAAAAGAACCAAACTTCATGAATGTTTTTTGTGACCAACAAGTATGTGCTCCAATCACTCTATCACAAAAAAATAAGAGTTGTAGACATTTTTGTAAACTCAAGACAGCCATGACATTATGTTCTTCACAAGTGTATGTAAACTTTTGACCATGACTGTATATCATTATAATATCACCCCTTTAAATGGATCATCTTCGACTAATTGAAAACCCTTTACAAAAATAACATCACATTTCCTTAGATGGGCCAATAAATGAAATTCAACATGTGTATCATTAGATTTGCATTTAAGAACCAGTAAATTTTGAGAGAGTTTTACCAACTAAATGGCACATGTTTAGTGGAATGTCCAGTATATACCAAAGTTTACTTTCCACAGGAGTTTCTAAACTGTTATATGTCATGGCGCTAATAATCAAATATCTTACAGCCGGTTCCAACGCTCCCATGTTGTATAACAATGGGAC
>NC_084758.1:21111253-21116253 GCF_033978785.1 Entelurus aequoreus
TTCGGCACCTCCATGCAACCTTTCCTCCAGGATCTTGGTCAGGTCTGTATCCAAAGTACGCCATGCCTCTGCTTCATTTGCCTTTGGCCATTTGAGCTTGTTCCTTCTTGCTGGTTTCTTGGTCTCTGCTTGTGGCTCTGTTCTGTGTGAGATGGTAGAGATTGGGTCTTGGTGCTCACGTGGGGGCTCAGCCTCCACCGAGGGGCTTTCTTCCTCTGTGCCATCTGTGCTTTCAGCAACATTGGGTCCGTTAGCACTGTGGTTTTCTACCTGGCTTCTGGTCCCTCTTGTCTCACCCGCTGCCGCGGTGCAAGGTTGCTGTTGGCCTCTCTGACCACACTTTGCTTTCCCCTGGTGGATTCGCAGTCCCCTGTACGTGGTCACCTTTTCCCATCCGCAAGCACACTTTCGGAGGATCTTCTCCTCATTAACTGGAGTTCTGATGTTCTCGTTATCCGTTTCCGTTGCCATCGTCGTTACCGTGTGGTCCGTCATGTTAGGCCCATCTTTCATCCCGCCTCTCGGAGGGCCTGCGGGTTGTTTTTTCCTTGATTTCTTCGTAGTTATAGTTTATATATATACATATATACATACATGCATGCATGAAGAATTCATCTGAATGTGCATGAACTATTTCTGTTCGAAATTGTTTGAAATATCAAATGTTTAAATATTAACTGTCAGTTTACTGTACTGTGCCAAGTGTACTACAATAAGAGTACATCTTGTCTATTGTTTCATTGAAAATAAAACAGCAGAGTCCATTTGGCTGTCATCTGTTTTAATTATGAGACACAGTTGTGTCAAAGTCATGATTTTTTATTTCATGCTTGAAATAAGAAATTATTACTTTGAAAAAGCAGTTTTATACTCGTGAGTGTTAATGACACAGCTTTGCAACAGTTGATATTCTAGTTTTAAGCATGTTTTACTCAATATAGGTCATAAAATCTCAGCAACAAGCTGTAATATCGTATTAAGATAATTTAGGACCAAAACACTTAAAACAAGTAAAACACTCTAATATAAAATCTGCTTAGTGAGAAGAATTATCTTATCAGACAGAAAATAATCAAATATCACCCTTATTTGAGATATTTAATCTTACTTAGATTTCAGTTTTTGCAGTGTCGATAGCGAGACAGAGCGATGGTTTTGTCAACAACACTATAAGTATTAATAAAACCAGGTAACTAAAACCGGCAAATAGGAACTAATATAAGTTGTTTTTATTTTTTGGACTGTATAGTGAAAAAAAATCCAAGGAAGCGAGGCCATTTTGATGCAGTTAAGTGAAGAAGTTGTGTACTTTATTTAAAGAAACAGCAGCCTGCATACCAATGTTGTGTTACTGATGACAATATTATTATTAGCATCAACATTTCAACCAGTTTAGATTTCTTCTTGAAAAAGTCAATACTAAACAATTTTTAAACCTTTGTCATTATTTTTTGGGGTATAATTATTTACTATTTTTCACATATGAGTGTGTAGCGCAGACCTGGGCATTCTGCGGCCCGCGGGCCGCATCCGGTCCTTTGTGCGTCCCTGTCCGGCCCGCGTGAGGCCAATTATAAATTACAAAATACATTTTGAAAAGTATCTATGTCGAGTGTGCAATACAACGGTGCTGCTTTTGTTTTGAAAATTGTTATTTGTATTACTTCCGTGTGGACGTATGCATGTGCGTGATTGTGAGTGAATGTGAACAGCTGCAATCACAAATTACAAAATAAAGTTGAAAAAACATCTTTGTCGTGCGCGCAATACAACTGTGCTGCTTTTATTTTGAAAAGTATTATTTATGGGCGTGTGTCTGTGTGTAACCTGCGAGTGAAGGTGCACATGCAGCGACAAGTGATGCACGGTTTACACCCGAGACGCTAAAAAGAGAAAAGTTGATGAAGAATGACGTGTTTTCAACAAGACATGGACTGCCAAGCAACGTTCCCTCTAAGGTGCGTGCCTGCGCAATTGCGCACTGCTCAAGCGTCCGCTGCGCGCAGCAAATACCGTATATGCCGCGCACCAAATCAAATCCCATCTGAATTCTAAACAAAATAAACATATTTATTCTATGTAATTTTGCAATGCAACTTTGAGTGACAGTGACAACAAGCGGCCCTAACGGTGTTCGTCAACACCGTTCAATTGAACACCGTTCAATTATTGTAACGTCTATCGAGATGCTACGAGGCTAGGAATTATATCGATCACTTTATTGAGCAAAACTGTTTGTATTCGGACGTAACCACACAAAAAACATGAGTAAAACAATTATATCTCGAAAAACTAGTCATTTTCTGCCGTACAAACCAAACCAAAACCAACTTGTCATCTGTCACCAACACGCATAGCACTAAACCACTGGTGCGTTTATGGCCACACAAAAAGTCGGACAACTCAAACACCACACAAAGTTACACTATGACTCCTCAGTCATACGTGTGCTTATTTTACTGTCATTTATTATTAATGTTAATTTATTTATATTAGTCATGAAATGCTTTTACACACACTATGTTGAAGTATTACTATTATTATTAATTATTACTATTATTATTTATCTTACGGTATACATCAAAAATAATATTGAGCAAAATTTAATTGAAATATTGTCGATGTGGCCCTCCAGCAGTGCTCGGGTTGCTCATGCGGCCCCCGGTAAAAATTAATTGCCCACCCCTGGTGTAGCGGCTACTCTTGCATTCAAAAAGTTCAAAAAAATAAAAATAAAGTAATGCAGAGTAGTCTTGAGGAGGAGGTGTTTGACTCACTAAATTCCTTAATAAGCACTCGCGGAGATATTTCTAGATTCCAAATGATCATAATTTATTTTCACAAACAAAAAATATTCTCCGTGGTTGACTTTCAACATAATCAAAATAACTTATTTAGCGTGGCTTCAAAATAACTTGTTTTAGCGGTAACCAAACGGTTTCACTCCTTCAACATGATAGACAGACAAAGGGCACCCAGCTGTCCTGTCTTTTTAATTATAGGAGGAGGAAGTGGCTCACCAGTAGAAGCGTGAGCAGCTGAAAACAATCAGTCAATCACAATGAAATCTAAAACATCCAATAATTCATTAACATCATTCTTGACATTATTTGATTTCGTTGTCAAACAATTAATAAATAAATAATATAGCTAGGCTCCAACTGGCTCCAACAGAGTGTGTTACATTTATTTTTTTAAATTCATTTATTTATTTTATTACAAATATGAGCCTAATTTATTTGCCAAGTTTGCAATAAACCAAACAAAAACAACATTTATATTGCTTATTTAATGCTACAAAAGGTATTTGAAACTGACCATCTATTAAAATGTTGTATGTTTTGGCAAAACATGAATTTACATATTTGGTTATTATTTATGTAATATTTATAACAGTGACGTGCAGTGAGGTTCAAGGCAGGTGAGGCATTTTTTAAATTATTTTTTTAAATTTCATATGCTCTCATCAATGTTAATACAGACTCATCATTACGAGGATAACTAAATAATTTAATAAATTACTTTCATTAAAATGTTATTAAATACATATTAGTTACATTCATGTATCTTACTTTTTTACAAAAAGAAAAAACACTCATACACATATAGTACTTTAAAAAAAATTGTTTTATAAACGTCTGATCACCTTCCGTTAAGTCTAAAAGTTACATTTTTGAGCTCATGTATATAATCCACAGTACAATCCATCAAGTGGTGTGGCTTCATAGTTTACCAAAGTCGTACTAAAATATTTTGATAGATTTTTGAGCGCCGTGTGTAATGTTCAATATTTTCAATGGAACATATAAAATGTTGGTGTTGTTTACTTGAGACCCATCATAGTGCAGTCTACACGTATCTCTTATGTTTGACTGCCATTTACTGGTCACACCTATCATTACACCATGTACCAAATACAATTGCTTCGAAGTCGGTAAGCAAAACCAGAATTATTCCTTACATTAGGCGCATCGGGTTATAAGGCGCACTGTCGAGATTTGAGGAAACAATTATTTGAAGTGCACCTTATAGTCCGGAAAATACGTTAATATAAAAGTTCCGAACCACAGCTCCTCAGTGCCAGCAGCACTCACGCAGTCGTCTCATTACTCACTTTTTCTCAGGCGACAATACCATAGGAAGTATTGTTTACTTGAGACCCATCATAGTGCAGTCTACACGTATCTCTTATGTTTGACTGCCATCTACTGGTCACACCTATCATTACACCATGTACCAAATAAAATTGCTTCGAGGTCGGTAAGCAAAACCAGAATTATTCCTTACATTAGGCGCACCGGATAATAAGGCGAGTTTTGAGAAAAAATAAACGGATTTTAGGTGCATCTTATAGTGCGGAAAATAGGGTACCGTATTTTTCGGACTATAAGTCGCAGTTTTTTTTCATAGTTTGGCCGGGGGTGCGACTTATACTCAGGAGCGACTTATGTGTGAAATTATTAACACATTACCGTAAAAATATCAAATAATATTATTTAGCTCATTCACGTAAGAGACTAGACGTATAAGATTTCATGGGATTTAGCGATTAGGAGTGACAGATTGTTTGGTAAACGTATAGCATGTTCTATATGTTATAGTTATTTGAATGACTCTTACCATAATATGTTACGTTAACATACCAGGCACGTTCTCAGTTGGTTATTTATGCCTCATATAACGTACACTTATTCAGCCTGTTGTTCACTATTCTTTATTTATTTTAAATTGCCTTTCAAATGTCTATTCTTGGTGTTGGGTTTTATCAAATAAATTTCCCCCAAAAATGCGACTTATACTCCAGTGCGACTTATATGTTTTTTTCCTTCTTTATTATGCATTTTCTGCCGGTGCGACTTACACTCCGGAGCGACTTATACTTCAAAAAATAGGGTATGTATATTTGTGGCTTATAGTCCAGTGCAGCTAAAATATGGAAATATATTTTTTTCTTCTAAAATTTTGTGGGTGCAATTTATACACCAGTGCGCTCTATAGTC